>NC_056733.1:610246676-610448659 GCF_019279795.1 Protopterus annectens
TGTTAATGTTTTCTGAACGCATCAAAGCAGTTTTTCACATCTGGGACATGAAGAGGGATTAAAAAAACCGAGACAATCTGTAAGTGGGAACACAGGCTGTAACATGCTTTAGCATGGATAATCTTAATTTCAGATTAAGTAATGCCTGTGGATGCCGCCCCCCCCCTGCCGGGGGGGGGGGGGTGTTCATATCTGGTGGAGTCAGACTTCATTTTTAAATTAGTATATAGTTTTGTGTGTTTGTTCTAAGTTAACAAGGGAGTGGAGTGTTCTGAAACTATATTTATTTTGTTTGAGGGATTCCATTAAAACAGAAAGTCTTGAAAAATGTGACATAGGTTCAAATGGAGATAAGAAACAACTGTATAAAAAGGTCAGCCTGCACACCATTACTGCATGCATGTAAGCAAATTAGACCATTTTGTAGTCTGACATTACCAGGGAAGTCATAGTAGGGGGTGTGCAACACTCTCCCATATAAGTGAGGACCAGATCCAGTATGGCTGCACCCCTGGTTGGTGTATTGACAATTTGGTCCAGGGAGTTTGTGTTTACAAAATCAAGGCATCTCTGTGCATGAATGTTTCATGTCATATAGGATTCCCAGTTAATAGTGGGGTAATTAGTCACCCATGAATATGGTGGGTTGGATGGTTAGTGTTTCTAACAAGATTAAATGCATGGTATGGGTTTCCTGGGTCATAGAGGGGTACCTATAGCTTGAAAGGAAGTGGTATTGGATTTTACCTATGATGATTTGAACATGGAGCAGCTCAAGTGCATTGCCCTGTTTGACCAGCCTTGAAGTATATTTATTTTTGATGTAGAGAGAGACACCTCCACCTTTAGTCCCTGTCTGTGATGTAGCTGGTCTAAATGTGTGGAAGGCATTATAACCTTGCACTCCTAATGTGCTGTCCTCTGCTTTAATCCACGTCTCAGAGACCGCACAGACATCAGCATTCTCTAGGGTAAACAGAAATTCCAGGGAGTGGAGTTTTTTTGTTTAGGCTCCTAGCACTTAGCAGTAATACCTTTAGATTTTCTTGATTTTGATTTGCTATGTCGAAAGTACTTTCAGTTTGGCATTGCCTAAAAAAGGCACTAAGGGGGGAGACAATATTTTAGCTAATATTCAAAAGCCTAGAGGGGAGAGGTGCAGACCATCCCTGGCAAAGCAGTGTGGTCTGTTGACCATCTCCTTCCATGCTGACAAACATTGCACCGCCTTAGAATGACACCAGAAACTAAGCCAATTATTAAAGTCAGTAATAGTTTGTTCATATTGTGGCATCATCTTTGGAGAAGGTAAAATGCTGCTCAATGCTAGGCTCACACCAGCCTGAGACACATATTCCGAGAGCTCTATGATGTCTCTCATCATATAGTTTAGGGAGGTATATCTCAGGTCATTTACTCCCACATGGACCATTACTGAATCATATTGGTAACTGTGGTCCAATGACCTGAGTGCATGCATAATGTGGCGGATCCTAGCCCCTGATAAGCAACTGACCGTAACTTTCTCCTTACTCAGCCTGGTGAGAGGAATATCAGTGTGTCTCACGATGAAGTCCCCAATGACTAGAATGTTGGACTGTGTGGTGATTTGCCTTATGGGTTTAGAGGTAGAGGCTCCATGAGCTGCAGCTATATGTGTTGATGTGGGTGTTTTGAAAAAGTGTTTTTGGGGCTGCTGAGGGTATTTCTTATGTGTATTTCATCTAGGAAGTCTTTCTGGTTTAGGAAGGTTATATGTTAAGTGTCTCAGTATACGTGGGTCTCTATGTCTGCTTTGAATTGTGTGTGATGGGTGCAACATGTGTACTACTGACAACCTTATTAACATTAGGAGTATTTTTATGTGAGAGCTTTGCCTCTAGTGATGTTGTGTAAATACATCTCTCACATACCATATCAGTTTGAGAATTAACTGGTTGTCAGTAAACGAGAAAATTTCTATATTGCCTCAGCATGCCCATATCCACCAAGCTGGTAATGAAGACAGTAGGAGAGTTCATATCCATGGCAACAGACCCCTTTTTATTGATTAGGCTGTTGGGAGTGAGAATATCAATCAGTCAGGAGTATCCGGTTTGCAACTATGTGGACAGTGTTTGTCACTGCAAACTAGTTGTCCTGTGTGCAACTAGATATTGAAGAAATTTCAATTGTGCTTTTACAGGAAAAATGTCACTCGAGGTGTCTGAGTCTGTACAGAACACTGCCAAACACTTGAGGGGAAACCAATACGTAGACCCTGAAAATTTAAGGATGAAGTATTTAGGCAGATATTCTGAAGTTAGAAACAAATCAAGCAGTAATTACTGAAAACAAAGAATTAGCTTGTCAAGAATGATGAAGAGGGGAGTCGCATGAATGGCTATTGCCGGGCTACTACTAATAGGTTCATAGGTTCATAGGTTTATACTAGGCTATCTGCCCTAAGGCATTTATAAGCCTAGCCCAAATTTTTGTGGCTTACGCCACCCCTTATATGAAAAAATACTGTGCCCATTAGTTTGTTGTGCCTCTGTCCAGCAGTGACACAGAGATGATTCCCGGGGTAAACCTACGATCTCCCATCCACAGGTCTAGATTTCTTTTGAACAGAGTCAGCGAGGTGCTCTGCCTCACATGGACCGGGATTTTATTCCACAGCATAGGGAGTCTCTGAGTGATAAATCTATCCCTCCAGCATGTCCTATTTATATCCATGCTAAGGTTTAAGTCGCTTGCTCTAGTGGTTTTGGTGGATTTGGATTTTTTGAGGTGGAGCATGCCCATTAATTCCGGGTTGGACATGGCCTTGTATGTCAGGCACATGTCACCTCTGAGCAGACGGTATGCGACTGAATAGAGCTGGAGTTTCTTCAATCTGGCAGCATATGACAGATTTTGGAGTCCCTTTATCCTTTTGGTGAGGAACTTTTGGGGTTTCTCCAATTGCTGCAGATGTCTGGTGAGATACATCCCGAATGGGGCATTGTACTCGATCATTGGTCTGATAAGTGAAGAGTACAGGGGAACAATGACCTCACTAGATCTGGATGTGAATCCCTTCATGATCAGGTGGGCAATGTAGAAGGTCTTTCTAACCACTTTAGCAATGTGAGTGTCAAAAGAAAGGCCACTGTCAACCTGGGTCCCCAGGTCCCTGATAACCTCTTCTGTGCTTAGTGGATTGCCACCTATATGGTAGCTTGGGGTTACCTTGTTTTTCCCGAAGGGTATGACTATACATTTTTGGCTTAACTTCAGGCCATGGCTCTGGCACCAGCTATCTGTTTCCGTGAGTCCCTTCTGAAGGATATCCGTGTCCGATGCACTTTCCACTATGGCGCACAGTTTGCAGTCGGCTGGAAACTTTGTCAGCCAAAGTCCTCCCATGCTGGCCTGTACTTCTGAGAAGTAGATGCCAAACAATAGGGGCCAAGGACCGAGCCCTGTGGGACACCACTTGTAACCGCTTGGAGTCTGACACAGCGCCAGCAACTCTAACCCTGTGGGTTCTGTCCTTAAGCCAGTTTGCAACCCATCTTGTGACATATGGGTTTACATTTAAGCTGGTAAGTTTTTCTACAATACCCGAGTGGGGTATTGTGTCGAAAGCCTTTGCAAGGTCAAGGTAGGCTGTATGGACTGCCTTTCCCTCATCAATGGCCTTGGTGACTGTTTCGAAGAAGTCGACCAAGTTCAAAAGGCATGATCTTCCCTTGACAAAGCCAAACTGGGTCGGGTCCAATGTCTGCAAGTCCCCTATATCTTTGTTTATGAGCTCCATTATCCTCTCCATAGCTTTGCAGACTAGACTTGTTAAGCTTATGGGGTGGTAATTACCAGGGTCCGTAGAGGCGCTGCCTTTGTGGAGTGGGACCACAGTTGCTGTACGCCACTCCTTGGGCACGTATCCTGTGGTAAGGCTGAGATTAAACAGCTGCCTTATGTGCGGGGTTAATTCCTCATTTAGCTCGTGTAGCACACAGCCAGGGACACCATCCGGTCCCATTGATGCCGTGTTTTTAGCTTTAGAGAGAGCAGCTTTCACCTGCGCATTTGAGATGTCCGGGAGGCTACACTCGGCTGGGATAGTTATCTCTCCTTTAGGGGGGAGAGAGGGGTGAAGTTTGCACTGAACCTGTCTGCCAGTATGTTGGCAATGTCTGTGGGTTCAGTGATTTTTGTATCATTTTGGACTAATTCTGAGCATATCTGGGAGTTTCCACCCAGGTTCCTAACATAGCTGAAAAAGGCCTTATGATTGTCCTTTGAATCCATGGCAATTTTTCTCTCAAAATTGGCCTTAGTTGATTTTATGAGTGTTCGTATTTTTTACTAATAATGATCAGGGTGACTTCCCTTTATGGATTTTGTTCTATCATGTAATAGCTTTCTCCTCTTATTGTAAAGTTTGTTAATGGCTGGGGTCCACCAGACTGGACGTTTGCCCTTTGTGGAAAGAGTCTTGGTTTTATTTGGGATTGCCTGATCCATGCAGTCCTGGAGGTGTTCATAGAAGGCATTTGTAAGGGCTTCCGCAGCTTGGGTTGTGGTTTCCTCTGGCTCAGGGGCCTTGAAGGATACTACACCAGTCTTGAGTAGTGTGAAGTTTGCTTTAGAGAAGTTCTTCACTATGGTCTTTTTTGTTTGGGGTGGGGGCGGGATGTGGATTTCCAGTGAGATTAGTTTATGATCAGATCTCACCAATGAGGGATATACTTCCGGTGTGGAGCATTTTGTCCCCATGTTTGTGACAATGAGATCTAGTATATTTTCTCCTCTCGTGGGAACAGTGACTAGCTGTTCCATGGCATTTGAATTTATGAACTCCAGGAACCGTTGGGCTAGAAAGTTAGGGCTTGAGTAATGTTCCCAGTCTATATTCGGTAGTTGAAGTCACCCAATATCATGGTGTTTGGAGATACATTTATACCCTCCAGTGTCTTCAGGAAGGCTGTGTGGGGTTCCTGAGTTTGAGAGGGTGGCCTGTAGCATGCTACAATTTGTAGAGCAGTTTTGCCTATGGTTAGTTGCACCTGGATGGTTTCGAGCTTCGTGCGTTGCCACCAACCTGGAGGTGTGGGTATCCTTTATGAATATGGGTACACCCCCTCCTTTTGTGGTGTGGTCCGGGTTTTGGGGCCGGAATGCATGATATGAGGTAAAACCTAATAGTGCCTGGGTGCTCTCAGGAGCCTTGAACCAGGTTTCAGTTACAGCACAGACATCGATGTTCTCCATACTGAGAAGGGCCTCGATTGCGTGCATTTTGAGATTTAGACTTCTGGCATTGAGCAGCATTACCCTCAGTTTCTTCCCATTTTTGTTTTCTAGGGTGGCAGGTTTAGAATTTGAGCCTTGCCTAAAAAAGGCACTATGGGGGTGGCAAGAGCCTTAGCCAATATCCGAATCCCAGGGTGACAGGTGCAAGCCGTCCCTTGCGAGAAGCAGCGTGGCTTGTCAAGCATGTCATCCCAGGCAGACAGACACTGGATCCCCTTTGAATGACACCAGACATTAAGCCAATTGTTAAAGCTGATCATCTTGTCTCTATATTGTGGCATCATTCTTGGTGAAGGAAGGATACTGCTCAGGGTTAGGGTCATACCTGCCTGGGCTACATAATCAGAGAGCTCCTCTATGTCTCTTTTCATGTAGTCCAGGGAGGTACGCCTCAGGTCGCTCACACCAGCATGGACAATGACTGTGTCATATTTGTACTTGCCGTGGAGTGACCCGAGTGCTTGTGTTATGTGGCGGATTCTAGCCTGATAGGCAGCTTACTGTGACCCTCTCCTTGTTCAGCCTGGTGAGTGGGCGTCAGTGTGTCTGACTATGGAGTCACCTATGACAAGTATGTTTGGTGTTGTATTTGGCCTTAAGGGCTGTGACTGCTTTGCACACTGCTTTTGTGGTTTATGTGTTGCTTGTGGGGTGTCTTGAGGTAGCAGTTGTTTGGGTGTCTGATTTGGAGGCCTCTGCTGTTTAGGTAAATTTTTACTCAGAGCCTCCGAGTATGTCTTTGTGTGTTTATGTGTTTGATTCAGTGGAGTGGTAGCATTATGTGAGGCTGGTTTTGTGGTGTGTGTAGTTGCCTTCTCCTCCTGTCTGGTCTTGCCAGTCCTGAGTTGAGAGAGCTCAGCCTCCAGTTTGGCTAAATAGCTGCATCTCTCGCAAGTATTTGTGTTATGTGGGAGGAGGAGAGGGTTGTCTGTGTACATGAGGCAGTTATAACATTGCCTCAAGATTCCCAGATTCACCAGCTGGACCGGAGAGGAGATTGACAACTGACCTTTGGACATGCTAGAATAATATTGGGAAATCCTTAATTGAAAACAAGGGCCAGTGGGGAGTGAGGGTGTAGTGCTTTTAATTTTTAGTGCTGACTTATATAATTGCTTTAGTGAGCAAGTGCCAGGTAACTTGAGTGCAATGTGTTACAAGTAACACATTGCTGGTCTCACCACAGTTTCACTCTGTTGGGATACAATACTCCTTTGCCTCTTCTCTCACCAGAAGCAAAATGTTAGCACCAATCCCAAGAAAAGAAGCAGGCCACAGCCTGTTTGGTGATCCACAGTCTTGTCCCAGATGATGCAAGGATCTGTAGGCTTGTAGCCTTTTTCTGGTAGATGACTCAAATAGCAACCAGACCAATCAGGTATGCTGAGCACAGGCACTCGCTCTCCAACTAGAAACGGTCAGAAATCAATGTACTCTGCTCCTACTCTCACCAGGATCAGAATATAAGCACATATTCTAAGCTGTCACCTATAAAGTTGTTACTAGGCTTTCTGGTGATCAGCAGTCTCCGGGAAATAATGTCACTGTACTCCTACTCTCACCAGGAGAAAACAAAAGCACTAATCCCAAGATGACAAGAGGCAGAATGTGGGCTCTCCAATAACTGGTGGTCTTGCAATAGATGTTTAAAGGTAACATGAAAAAATGTTTTATACTAAACATTGCAGTGTTTTCTAATCAGTTAGATATGAAAGTGGGAAACTTCAGTTTTAGCTGTCTAAAAAGTAAAAATTTTAGTTCAGACACACCATTTTTAAAAGAGCACGACAGACTGACAGGGGGTGGGCACTTTTGTATTTTAGTACTGTGGAATACAGTAGGATGGCCAATAAATTTAAATAGCTGAAGGGGAGTGATTTCATAAAATAATTTCTGTGCTTATTCACACCACCTAAAAGAAGCAGAGAGGAAACAAGATATATAGTCAAATTAACATAAGGGGCAAGCAACTAGAAAGACAGTGTTGTTTAAGAACACAACAGTAACAGGGTGAGAGGGTGGAAAAAATTCTGACAAGACACAGATCTGTGGTCTCTTTTCACGTTTTAATATGCAGTTAAAATCAGAATACAAGTAAAACAGTGTAAAGAAAACAAATCACAGTATACAAAATAGAAAAATAATAACACTCAATTCCACGAAAATAAAATGAATATTAAAAGTAAAACGTGAAAAAAAGACTAAAAAAATGACAGTTATTTTTCAGTCTTTTTTCACGTTTTACTTTTAACAGAAAAAGAATAAAGTAGTACAAAATACAAGAAATAAAAAGTAAACTAACCTTTCCCTCACAGCAAACTGTTGCAGACTCTGGGTGGGCCTTTCCAGTGAAGCTCTGAAATGTTTTATTTTTCCCCCCACATAGAAGGTTTAGTTTCCTAGCTCCACCCCCTCAGTTCACAGATGATTAACCCTAACTGACCTGTTCTAACTTTTGTGCGACTCCTTAACTGACCTGTTCTAATTTCTGTCGGACTCGCAAGAGACAGAGGTGTGGTCTCCAAGTTTTATTATGCAGTTAAAAGCAGAATACAAGTAAAACACAATGTAAAGAAAACAAAACACAGTGTACAAAATAGAAAAAGGTCAGACCACAAAATGGTCTCCTCTGAAGTAAAAATAAAACCTGGACACCCAGCTAAACTGGGGATATTCAGGAACTATTCTAAGGCTAACCTCCTGCTATAAGTGAGAAAGTACAGTTGTGTACACTTACCATAAATGTAGATGTTAGAGTGTATTCACTGTTGCAGTCATTACATTTGGGTTATCTGCTTGCAGGTAGCCCTCAGTCGGCCTGATACAAAAAGTCTTTGGTCCTGCATCGCTTGTGGTCCCTTCTTCCATGATGTCAGGTCGTCAGGGGGTATAAAACATGCAACAGACACCATTACATCAGTTTTTCTTGCCCCAGAGGTCAGGTGCCCCCCTAATGGGAAGCAATTAAATATAAAAGTACAATGATATACCTCCAACGAAAAAGCAAATACACAAAAAGGCTTTAAAGCATAGTAAAGGAAAGTAGAGGTATAGTCAAATGAAGTTAGGGGGTGGGAGGGAGGGTAACCAGGACTGCAACAGTGAATACACTCGAACATCTACATTTATGGTAAGTGTACACAACTGTACTATGTTCTTCATGTTTCACTGTTGCAGTCATTACATCTGGGTAGATTCCCAAAGCTATGGCTGGGAGGAGGAATTTAGATAGCATTAGGGCCAACTATAAGGCCCTGCAAGACTGCAGTGGCAAAGCCAGCTCTGGATTTAGAGAAAATTGGCAAATGATAATGCTTGGTGAAAGTATGTACAGAACTCCAGGTAGCAGCTTCTAGGATGTCCCTGGTAGGGACGCCTCTGAGAAAGGCTGTAGAGGTCGATACAGCCCTGGTGGAGTGAGGTCTGATCCCCTGGAGGATAGGTTTTCCATGGTGCTTATAGCAGAAATGAATGCAAAGGCTTATCCATTTAGAAATGGTTTGCTTTAAAACAGCCTTCCCCTCTGCCCCTGCAGCAAATGCCACCAACACTTGTTCAGATTTCCTTTGAGGCTTAGTCCTGTCCAAGTAGAATCTAAGTTGCCTGTGCACATCTAAGGAATGCAGTATCCATTCCCCTTTATTCTGTGGATTGGGAAAGAAGATTGGCAAATGAATGGAGTGATTAAGAGCCACACTGGATACCACCTTGGGCATGAAGGATGGATTGGTTCTGAGGGACACCCTGTCCGCATGAAAGTTGATGAAAGGCTCCACTGCCATAAGGGCCTGTAATTCCAATAGCCTTCTAGCTGAAGTGATTGCTAAAAGGAAAGCTGTTTTCCAAGAAAGAAATTCCAAGTCTGCAGTAGCAGCTGGCTCGAAAGGAGGTAGAGTGAGTTTCTCCAAGACACAGTTAAGGTCCCAGGCTGGGGTTGGAGCTTTACTGGGTGGTCTCAAATTTTTGGCCCCTCTGAAGAACTGCTTGAGCAGTGGATGAGAGAAGAGGGGAGGTTCTGTGTTATAATGAGATGAAATGGCGAGGTGTGGATTTTAATGGAGGAAAAAGACAGGCCCTTGTGAAGCATCTCAGTTAAGTATTGTAAAATCGGAGGTAAATTGGGTGCTGCTGTGCTCATCCCTTGAGATTGGTTCCAGGAACAGAATTTTTTCCATTTTTCAGCATAAGATTTTCTGGTACTAGGCCTCCTTACCTCTAAAATGATATCCATCACAGGTTTACTGAGGGATGGTAAAGGAGAGATTATGTAATTAGCCAGGCTGCACGGTTCAGTGTTAGAAGCTGAAGGTTCAGAATCTGGTTCTCCTGCTGAGACAACAGGGAAGGAGTCTGACGCAGGTGCCATGGGGATAACCATGACACGCTGCGCAGGAGGGGGTACCAGTGTTGGCACGGCCAGTCTGGAGCAATCAAAATCATCCTTGGTTTGTCCCGTTTGATTTTTAGTAGCACTTTGGAGAGCAGAGGCAGAGGGGGGGGGGGGAGGCATAGACTGATAGGTTTTTCCAGCTGAAGGACAGAGCATCCACATTTCAGGCTTGTTTGTGGGGAGTCCATGTGCAAAATTTGTCCAATTGGTAGTTCTGGGGAGAGGCAAATATGTCTATATCTACGCTCCCCCAATTGCTTGTCAACATGTTGAAAATCCTTGGTTCCAGTTTCCACTTGTGTGGGTCCATGAGGTCTCTGCTTAGTCCGTCTGCCAGTGTATTTAATTTTCCTGGCAGAAATTGAGTTTGTAGGTGCACTTGATAGCTCAAGGCTGTGTTCCACAATGCCATGGCTAGTCTGCAGAGGGGGTAAGAATGTGTACCCCCTTGCTTGTTTATGCACCACATAACAGTGGTGGTGTCCGTCTTTACCATTAGTTGTCCTAGAAGAATGTGGTCCTTTAAGGCTGTCAGAGCATTCTGTACAGTTAACATTTCTTTTTGATTGATATGCAGGTGCATTTGACTTGGGTTCCATATGCCCTGAATACACTTCCCTGCCAGGTGAGCCCCCCATGTATAGTCTGATGAGTCTGTTGTTAGGGTTTGGGCGGCAGTGGGTGGTGTGAAAGGTAGTCCCTTGTTTTGGTGGCAGGCCTCTGCCCACCAAAGGAACTCTAGGCGTAGGCAAGGTATGATAGGAATCATTGTTTCTAGATCCTGAGAATGCTGACATCACAAGCTTTTTAGATACCACTGTAGTTTCCTCATATGCAGTCTTGCATATGGAATTAGAATGCAGGAGGCCATGAATCCCAAGGTTTGCAGTATTTGTCTTGCAGATAGCACGGTTTTTGTGGCCACTTAGTTGAAGTAGGCTGTCAAATGAATTTGTTTCTCTGGCGTGAGGTAAGCCATCTGGGAAGTTGTATTTAAGCTTGCTCCCAGAAATATAATTTGTTGGCAGGGTACCAGGTGTGATTTCTTTTCATTTATGGTGCACCCCAGACAAGTTATAACCCTTTGTATAAAGGCCAGATTATTCAAAAGTATGTCCTGGCTTTCTGCCTGAATTAGACAATCGTCCAGGTGTGGGTATATTTGAATATTTCTTTGCCTGTAAAATGCAATAACTGGAGCTAGGCACTTTGTGACTACCCTGGGCACAGTAGATAAGTCAAAGGGCAGTGCAGAGAACTGATAGTGCAGGTAGCCTGCTTTGAAGCATAGGTATCTTCTGCAAGATTCTCTGATTGGGATGTGCAGGTATGCTTCTTTTAAATCTAGTGTTGCCAACCAGGCATCTTTGCCTAGCATAGGAAGTAACCAGTGAAGAGTCAGCATCTTGAATTTTGGAATCTCCAAAAAGGTGTTTAGAGTAGATAGGTCCAGGATAGGACGCCATGAATTGTCTTTTCTGGGTACCAGGAAACGTCTAGAGTAAAAACCTTGTCCCTTTTCCTCTTCTGGTACCAGTTGAATAGCCCCCATGCTTAAGAGAGAAAGTACTTGTTTTTGGGCCTCCGCCCACGGATTTGGGGGTAGATCTGGCCACCCACTTGGTGTTGGCAACGTGTGGAATTGAAATCTGTATCCCTGGGACACTACATTTCAAACCCATTTGTCCTGGGTAATGAGTTCCCAATTCTTTGCATGAAGAGCAATCTTTCTCCCCAAAGGGGCAGTCAGTTGATAAGTGCTTGGAAATTTTAAATGAACATCATTGAGACAGTTTACCACAGGGGGGAATCTTATTATTCCCAGATTTGGAAGTGGAGGGTCCCCACTGCTTAGTTCTGTGTGTCCCCTGGGACTGAAACCTGGGGGTTTTGCTGTGCCTGGGTTTGGCTTGAGAAGACCTTGTAGGGGCTGGAAAGGACCAAGTCTTAGAAGACCAGGGCCTACTAAATCTTGGAGACTGAACTTGTAAAAAATCTTTAACAGTTTGCATAGATTTAGCTTTATCTTCCATCCTCAGCCTTGTTGCCAAACAGGTGGTCCTGATTTAAAGGAGCCTCCAACAATTTAGCTTTAACATGATCAGGCAAAGATTGGTCCTTAAGCCAAGCATGCCTTCTGAGCACAGACCCAGTAACAGCAGCCCTGCAAGAGGCCTCTAATGAATCAAAACCACATCGCAAAGTATGTTTTCCAACTTGTTCAGCAGAATGCATTAAATCCTGTAATTCTTTATTTTCTACACAGTCAGGAATCAACATCATTTTCTGTTTAAGCAGTCCAATAACATGTTGCTGATACTTTAACATATGAAACTGGCAATTTAAAGCCCTAATGGCCAAGGTTGCAAAGTGTAAACCTTCTTACCCCATCTATCCAGCACCCTGGAGTCTCTATCAGAAGGGGTAGGATTTTTAGCAGTAGAAGCCTTAATGCCTTTGGGCCCCTGTGAAACAGTCTCTGGATTTGCAATAGGATTTTTGAAAAGGTACTTGTGGGACTCAGGGACCCTGTAGTATCGGTCAGGTTTTCTGGGGGCAGGAGGCAGGGAATCAGGGGCCAAACTAGATTCTGAAAAAGCATCAACAATGTGTAGTACAGGAGGAATAGCTAAAGGCCTATGCTGAGGTAGGAGAAGGAAATCCCTAAGCCTCTTTTTTGAATCCGAAAAATCCTGGCTTTCCCACTGGAAATGCTCCCTTAATGTAAGGTCTCCCCAACAGAAAAATCCTCAGGAGGGGAAGCAGAGGAAAAGGAGTCCTCTACATCAGAATCTTCTTAAGTAGATAAGGGAAAATCCAGATCATCAGAAGAATCAGAAAAAACAGAATTCTAATCAGAAGATTCATAGTCAACTTCAGTCCTAGGCTTCTTAGAAGGGGGGGGGGGTTGCTACCCCTGATTAGAGTTACTAGATCTTCAGCCATTCTTATTTGTTTTTTTTAGGCATAGAGGCCTGAGCATGTGGCCTGGGCATCATTTTTTTAGGCATGGATCGAGATTTAGGCCTAAGTAAAGAAGGAGGCATTGGTTTAATATGCAAGTCCGTGGGCCTGAATGCATCCTCAAAAGCCGGTGCCTGCACAGTGGCTCTGGACCCATCCAAGGTAGAGACATCCGTGGGTTCCATAGTTGAAGCATCTCGCGGCATGCCGGACTCCAAATGGGTCTCAGTAGAGGCCTGCGAATAAGAAGTAGTGGGTATCGGGGGCTGCGAAAGCGCCTCATTGAGTACCAGTGAACTAGCTTAGGAGAGGCGTCGTCTGCAGTTTTGGACCTTGGCAGCCTGTCTCTGTCTACCTTTGCGTTTTTTCAGAATCCCGGTAGTCAAATGGCTAACCAATGACATTTCTGGATAATTAAACCAAGAACCGAAATATTTAGAGGTGAAAATATACCAATGATGGATAGTGCGCTGATTAAATAAAGCACAAAACCGACAACAAGGTACATCATGGTCAGGGCCTAGGCAAAGAATACAGTACAAATAAAAATCTTTATGAGGTATTTGCTTTCCACAAGTAATGCAATTATTAACGTTTACTGACATCGGTAAGGAGCAAGAAAAAGTTTCCCCATCGGGGTACTTAGCTTTAGTTGAAGACTTCGGCCGACTGGCACTTGCAAACTGCTTCTGCTACCGCACGGCAAGAAAGACTGATGTAATGGTGTTGGCTGCATGTTTTATACCCCTGACGACCCGACGTCATGGAAGAAGGGATAGCAACCAACGCAGGACCCGAGACTTTGTTAATCAGGCCAACTGAGGGCTACCTGCAAGCAGATAATGCACATGTAATGACTGCAACAGTGAAACACGAAGGACATCCTAGCAAAATTTCAAGCCCCTATAAATCCTGAGAAAACTTCTATGTATGCAGAATTGTTCACAGAAAAGAAACCCTGTACAAGCATGTTAATAACTGCATAGAGGCAGCTATACCCACTAGGAAGAAGTACAGAACTAACTCAAAAAACAGGCCACCCTGGTGGAATCACAAAATCAATTGGATGTATAACAGGAGGGAGAAAATCATGGCAAAAATTAGGAGTAGCAGCACCCAGCAGGATAACAGCACTCTCAAACTAAACAGAGGACAAAGTCTGCCAAAGCCAAATTTGAGGGAAATTTGGCCTACCAGGCCAAGGACAACCACAAAGCACTCTTTAGCTATGTCCGCAACCTCAAAGGCAATAAGCAATTGTGTGCAGAACTCATTGTAAATTGAGCTACCTATACTGAGCCAGAAGATATAGCAAGCCTACTGGCTGATAAATGTAGCTCCAACTTTACTCCTCTCTCTTCCTCAACTTCTCTCAAGAAATATCATCAAATACAATTCCCCCTACTATCACTAGGGAACAGGTCCTTAATGCTCTCTCCAAGACCAAGAACCCTGCATCAATGGGCCCAAACAATATCCTAGGATGCTGTCTAAATAGCATGAAACATGACCTATCAGGGCCTCTGGAATTACTATTTAACTGTAGCCTCTAAACAGGTTTTGTGCCTCATGAATGGAGAAAGGCAACAGTCATCCCTATGCACATAGGTGGGCCATCTACAGACCCATAGGTCTCACTAGTCTTAGATGTAAAGCCATGGAAAGAATGGTCATGGAGATTATCAATAAGGATATAGTAAACCTCCAGACACTGGACCCAACCCAGTTTGGTTTCATCAAGGGCAGATCATGCCTACTCAACCTGGTAGACTTCTTTGAGAAGGTCACCAAAGCAAAGGATAAGGGCAAAATCGTTCACACTGCCTACCTTGACCTGGCCAAGGCATTTGACACAATACCCCACTCGGGGATTGTTGAAAAACTCATGAGGTTAGGTAAAAATCCGTAGGTCACCCTGTGAATAGCCAACTGGCTCATAGGCAGGATTCAGGAAGTTAGATTTGGGGAGCCCACCTCTACAAAGGGGCCAGTCACAAGTTGAGTCCCTCAGGGATCAGTCCTTGGATCGCTCCTTTTTTGCATTTACTTCTCAGAAGTCAAGGCCAATGTCAGTGGTCTCTGGCTGACTAAATTTGAAGATGATTGCAAATTAGGAGCGGTCATTGAATCTCATACGGACACAAATGTTCTCCAGTAGGGGCTGACACAGAAACAGCTGGTGTCAGAGCCATGGACGAAAGCTAAATGCCAAGAAATGCATAACAGTATCCTTAGCAAAGTCATCCATCCCTGGTAACTATCATATTGACAACACACCCCTTACAGGTGACCCAGTAGTCAGGGACTTAGGGACACAGATAGATAGTAACCTAGCCTTTGATCATCACGTGTCTACAGTGGTGAGGAAATCATTCTATGTTGCGCAACTTATAAACAAAGGTACGGCATTCAAGTCCAAGGAAGTCACTGTTCCACTGTATTCTGCATTCATCACACCTATAGAGTACAATGCTCCCTTTGGTATTTACCTAACCAGGCATATCCAACAACTGGAATGTCCACAGAGGTTCCTCTCTAAAATAATTCCGGGTGTAAGTAATATGTCCTACACTGACTGCCTCAAGGCCCTATCCCTGTATTCCATCTCCTACAGGCTTTTGTGGGGAGATCTGCCTGGAACGTCCACAGAGGTTCCTCTCTAAAATAATTCAGGGTGTAAGTAATATGTCCTACACTGACTGCCTCAAGGCCCTATCTCTGTATTCCATCTCCTACAGGCTTTTGTGGGGAGATCTATGCCTGTCATACAGGGCATTGTCAGACTCCACTCTGATGGACCCCCTGCATATCCACAAAACAAACACTAACAGAATTACACTTTCTAAAGACTTAAACCTTGCCTGTGATAATAAATAGGACCTGCTGGAGAGATAGGTATGTATCCCAGAGACTACCCAGTCTATGGAACAGGCTCCCCATCCATGTGAAGCAGAGTTCCTCCCTACACCAGTTAAAGTGCAACTTGGATATTTGGACGGGAAACCAGAAATTCATCCCTGGTTTGGCACCCATGTCTCTAATGCAAACAGTTAACCTGGGAATGGTTCAACTCCCAGGCCCATGCTTACACTTATCAAGGGGGTCAGAACTAGTCAGTGATTCAGGATGCATGACTAGGCTTAAAAAAGCCCTTGTGGTCGTTAGCCTAGTAAATGACTATGAACCTATGAAAAGTTAGAAATATAATTTAAAAAAAAACAAATATATAGTCATTATCCATATTATCTTGGAAGATAAATGGCTTTATAGGTATAAACAAAAAGGAAAGCATATTGAATTATATTACAAAATGCAGACTGTAAATAGCAATGCTGCAGGAAACAGCTGGAAAAAAGCGTGACAATTTGACAAAAAGGATTTCAGCAGAATAACAGGGATAAAGGAAAATAGGAGTAATAATACGGATTGCTAGAGTGGGTAACAGTTATAAAAGTGTTAAAAATAATAATGGTACATTTGTGGTAGTAACAGGCTATTGGCAAGGAATGGGGATTATGCTGGCATGTATGTTTATTTGACTAAAAACTCCTATTACAGAACTTAAGAAAATTTGGGGAGAAATAAATTAGCTTTCAACGAAGAATATTACTTATAAATGTGGATTGGAAATTGAGTTCAGATTGTGAGGATGTATCAAGCACAAACAACCAAACCAAAAACCACCTCCAAAGGAAGCCTTAATAGGCAAAAATAGTGAAATGAAAAAAGACTTCCACCACAACGAGAAGTTCACTGAAAAATTCTGTTAGGATACAAGCTTTAATAAAACAAAGAAATAAAAAGCACAAGTTGCAGGTCAAACAGGATAAGCGCTTTCAGTTAAAAAACATTCTTCAGATCCTAGTGTCTTCAGATCCTAGACCTGACTTACTACTGTTAAAATAGAGATCCTTAATTGCTCAGCCAATCACATACAGCAATCAGATGCACGCCTTCCTTAAGCCTCCATTTCATTTCTTAATCAGGCTTCTCTTTCAAAATGGGCATTCATTTAGTTTTATGGTCATCTCAAATGTGACTACTAACCTTCGTGGAGGAGACATTGTCAATAAAACTGAAAAGGAAGAAACCAAATGGACCATGAACCTTAGCTAATCTGTTTCCAGGGCTTAACAGAGTAGTTCCTATTAATCCCATTTTGAAAGAGAGAAGCCTGATTAAGAAATGAAATGGAGGCTTAAGGAAGGCGTGTATCTGATTGCTGCATGTGATTGGCTGAGCAATTAAGGATCTCTATTTTAACAGTAGTAAGCCAAGTCTACACATTAGGATCTGAAGAAGGTTTTTTTAACTGTGCTTATCCTGTTTGACCTGCAACTTCAACAGCACAACTTGTGCTTTTTTATTTCTTTGTTTTATTAAAGCTTGTATCCTAACATATTTTTTTCAGTGAACTTCTCATTGTGATGGAAGCCTTTTTTTCATTTAAGGATGTATCAAAGGGACCTAGAAGGGAAATATAACAAAAGAAGGTAGCTTTCTGAAAATATTTCGGAAAATATTTGGTATGGAAGACGTGAATTCAGTAGCGCAGACTTGGACAGAATTCACATACTATACCCCAAGGTACAATAAATGGAGTACACTGGATAGAAATTATAATTCACAAGAACATGAGCATTTGACTGAAAGCTTTAGACAACCATCAAATAACCGTTTTGGATCATGAACTGATAAAAACCAAGATAAAAATGCAAGGTTATGAAGTAGAAATGAGACATTGGCTCTTTCCTACCTACCGGTAGAAAAGTGAGGAAAATAAGAAACGCGTAGTGAAAATTATCCGAAACATATTCGAAATATAAATTTCTTCAGAAGTGATTGCTGTGAGGGGGATAAAATGAAAATGGAGTTTAAAAATTGGGTAGAAATAAAAGTGAAGCAGATATGGTTAAAAATATTAGAAATTATTTAGAGGGGCTGACAGATTAAGAAGAGGCACAACTGTAGAGTGGTAAAGAGAAAATAAGGGAGTATCAGAATAATATGCATGACTTTACAGAGACTACTGTTAGGCAACTATTTGTGATAAATTTAAAATATTTGTGGTCTGGAGTCAACATAATGACTTGGGCAACAGACAGTAGAAAGGGTCGTCACCAAACCTAGGAAGCCTATAACAAGAAAACTAATCAGAGCTCCTAGATGTATTACAGATATTTTGGAAATGTTATGAAAATTTGTATGAAGCAGAAGAATGTGGAAATCAAGAAAAAGCACAAATAGAAATATTTATGGAAAACTTAACTATGCCAAGATTAGAGGCAGATAAGGCTCAACAGCTAACAGTTAAGACAGGAGAAGATTAGATAAAAACAGTGATGTATCATCAATCTGCAATAACTTCCCCAGGAATGGATGGTATTCCTGTGGAAGTCTGGAATTTTGAAGGGGAGAAATTGATAAATATAACAGTATTTTAAAAGGTGGGGAAACACCAACATCCTAGAAGAGCTATGGTAGCTGTATTACCTAAAGACAGTAAAGACTCAGACAGCTTCATACAAGCCTATTTCAATTTTAAACCATGATTATAAAGTGTTTATGTCTCTACCGTCCAAGAGAATGGTAAAGAAGTTGCCATAGTTGATAGATATGGATCAATATGGCTTGCTGGAGGGGAGGCAAACATTTGACAACATTAATAGAACAAGGATGATCCAAAGGAAAGCAAAAAAACAAGAACATACCACTGTTGTCGGTTTTTGATGCAGAAAAAATATTTGACAGAGTAAGCTGGCATTTTATGAATACAGCAATGGAGGTATTTGCATTCCCCAATACAACAGGGTTAATTAGTAGGATATATGAAGGGTTGGAGGCAAGAAATAAGGTGGGAGAGGTTTCTTTCCAAAAAGTTGCATTTGAAATAAGGAAGCAGGTAGGAGTATCCTCTTTCTCCTTTACTTGCTTTATATTTAAAGTAACTGGCAAAGAAAATAAGGGACTTGCATATTAAAGAATGCCAATGGTAAAAATCTTAGTAATGCTTTCTGGTAGTACAAAAAGACGATGACAAAGATCCCCCAGCATCACTATTACAACACAAACAGCACTGCCATCCACGTCTTTTCACAGCAAGAATATCAAATACTCAATTTTGACACTGGATAAGCTACTTTACAAACGGGATACCCCCTGCTAGTACACCTCACTGCGTTATGTATGCATAAACAAGCAAAATGGAGGTAGAATTTCCGAGAGAAAATTAGAAAAGGAACTAATGCACTGGAAACAAATAACTAGACAGGAAAGGTTAGAGTGGGATGAGGCCAAGCAGAAGTTTGGAATGCTGGTTACAATTAGCATTCCATATCAGGGACTGATAATAGAACACAAGCAAAGCGTAAGGGGTAGAAGAGGAGTGCTAAGTGAAAGAACAGCTAGGACAGACCTTTAGTCGAGTCTAGAATAGAAAGAACCAAATTAGAAGGGCATATAAAAATACTGCACGACAACTATAAGAATCAGAGGAAGTTAGAAAATATTGGGAAGACAGATTGGAAAGGCAATTTACCAAACAATACACAAATACACATACGACTCCCAGCCAAGTATGCAACAAAGTCTAGAAGGCTTAGTATTTTTGCTTGGAAACATCTGCACATATATTTTTATATCCCAAGCAGATGACAGAGAATTTTTTTCCGGTGGACATCAAATGCTGGAGGTGTGATGATAAACACAGAGCTGTATTGGAACATGTGCTCTGGGAATACAACAAATAGTCAGATTCTGAAAATTCCATACAGAGTCTTGTCAGAAATGTTGGGGAGCAAGCAGTTGTAACTAGGGAAATGAGTATTTTGGAGCTGGAACATGAGCTCTCAATTGCCTACATATTGTAAGGCCTTACTAAGTTTAATGCTACAGGCTGCTAAAAAGAAAAACAATTACTAGAAAATGAAAATCTAAATCAACTGTAAATGAAGTGCTGAATATTGTAAAGTTGAATAGACCTGGAAGTGGGATTCTTGGAAAAAGTAGGAAGTAAACTGCATAGAAGTAAATGGAATCCCTCGTAACAACAAATGCAGAATAATGTTCAGGAAGTGGAAGAGGAGGAGTGAAGTTTAATGGAAGGAAAGAACTGAACAACTTATATAACACTGAAATGAATAATAATTGCTAAAAAGGAAATGGGTTCACTGCATGAAACATGTTTCTATGTTTTCTTTAGGTATGTGTACCAGTGTCACTGTTTTAACTGTGATTTAATACTGAGGTTTAGAACACAATAAAAAAGATGCAACACCAACAGTGATCAAAAAGTATAATCAATAGCTGACACAAGTCAATTTGGTTTCTAACTAATAGTTTGCACCAGTGCAAAATTACCCAAAATAGTATTAGTGACAGTGCAATATTACCTCAGATAAAGCCAATAATGAACAAGGTACATCAGGGCAATATTACTCAAACTTAATGACAGTACAATCAGCAAAACAACAGTGCTAATTTCAGTGATACCGGCAGACGAAGTGAAGTCACTAAGTTAATAACCAGACAATTTCCAGTGCATGTTAATAAGCAAATAGCAGATTCTATGGAACTAAGTCAATTAACTGAAAACAAACAATTGAACCGATAGACAATTTCCACTCTATGCAACAAGCAACAGCACAAAATGTATGGAAATAGCTTATTGAAGTGCAGCCAAAACAAACATACAACTTCCAATTAGGTGAAGGAAAGTTGGAAATTATAGATATGGTTGTGACTTGGAATCTTATCCATATCCTTAAGATTTCCATATGCCATCCTTTTCAGTGCTGAGGTTACTAGATCTGACATCAACATTGCAGGTTGTGTCACAAAGCCCTACATCTACAAGTTTACTGAGACTTTTGTCAATGTTTCATAGCCTGCAGTCACTACATCTGACATCAACATTGCAGGAGCTCCGTCACAAAGCCCTACATCTACAAGTTTACTGAGACTTTTGTCGTTGTTTCATGTAAGCATATTTATCATGAAGAACCTTGCTTTGTGACTGAAAGGCTCTGTAAACCTCTTTACTACGTTGGCCACCATCTCTTCCTGCCTGACCAGTAGACTATACTGATATGCCAGGTACCTAGTCTCAGGAAATGACAGATAACAAAACAGATGCAAGTAAAACAGGTCAACTGTTTTGTTCTAGTTTAAAGTGATTGCTCTCTGTTATAAAGTTACCCGAGTGTAGGAATCCTGCTACACTCTGCTTCACTCCCCTACCCCCACTTTCCACCAAACTCTCACTCTAATATACCTCTTACATACACATTTCACTTGTGACTTGTTCCAAAGCCTTCCCCAAATTACCCTATACATACACTTCGGTTTCTTATTTTTTTTTACTTAACTCTAATTTTTGCCCCATTCCCAACTATCTTTCTCCTTCCCATACTGCTTTGCACTATATCCATTTATAATCACACCCTCCCTAGTAGTACCTATCTATTCCACATTGTATCCTTTTCTTTTACCAAATAAACCCTCACTTTTCTTTTTTCTTGACTACATCACTATACTCTAGCCTTTAATACTCCTCTATTCCATTCCAGAGAAGAAACGGGGACAACCCAACTCACTTCTTTTATAGAAAATATTCCTCTCCTTACCTGTCCTCTTCTATCTTTCAGAATCCATCATCACTGAAACTCCTACTGTCCTGCAAATTCTTGTTTCTTTCTTCATTGCTGCTTCCCCAATAGCTGTCATCTATAAAATACAGATTCCTGTACTTAATTATACTACTCTTCAGCTTATCTTCTAGTCTTCTAATTCTACTGTGCCATCTGTCATCCTACCATGACTCAATAAGATATTGCAATACCTCTCCAACTTTGTCCAAACCATTTCTTCCATACTGCCTCTTTACACTCTCCACACATTGCACCTTACATTTATTCCAAATATAGGACAATTAAATGGACTGCAACTCAAACCAAACCAAAATTAAGTGCACTAATTATCTCAAACACAAGTATGCATTATTCCCCAACATACTAAAATCTTTCTAGGAGGAGATATTCACCCCAATCCTGGCCCTACCTATCACAGTGAACACAAACATACTTCTGTAACCCAAAAGCAGTCAATCCCCAACCCTGGTGATCTCATTTTTGCTGCAATAAATGTTAGAAGTGTAAGAAATAAAACTGCTGAACTACATGCCTGGATCACCCTACCTAAGCCTGATGTTCTTGCTCTAACTTAAACTTGGCTTAAACCCAGCATAAAATACTCCAAAGTTATACATCATGGCTATAATGTTACCCATAATGACCGTATAAAGAGGAAATGTGGTGCTGTTGCTTTAATATTTCCAAATACCTACATTTCCCCTTACAGCAAACCACCACCAAAATTAAGTTCAGCAGAGCTTCTATTGCTTTCCTCAAAATAATTATAAACAAATATGCATTACTGTCCTTTCTGTCCCCCCTGGAAACAATACAGCTATACTGGAAGATATCCTACACTGGATATCCTTAACATTTCCACAACAAAAAACATTACTAGGGGATGTGAATGTCAGTTGGTTGGACATAAATTAACTCCCCTCTATCTAGCATGGATTTGTTGAGTTTCACACAACTAATAAAGAGCACCACACATTATAGTAAGACATCAAATTCTCTATTAGACTGGATCCTAGTATCAGACACTACCAAATACTCGACCACAGGTCAATGTCAGACTCCCTCAGTGATCCTCTCCCAATCTATATGACTAGACATCTCACAGATTCAGTTAAACAGCATATTTATAAGACATGTAACTTTTCCAAGATTAACCCAGAAATGTTCATTACTACACTACCATCTATTAACTAAAAATCCTCTCCTTAGACAATGCTGTAATTAAATTCAATACAACTTTGCTAAATATCCTAAATAGCCTTTCACCTCTTGGAAGGAAGAGACTGAAAACAAATAATGCAATCTGGCTACCCAAAAAAAAGAGTAGAATGCTAATGTAATATAGAAAAAAAGCAGGGAAAGAATAGCAAAAATATAAAACACCTCTATATCTTGAAAACTTCAGAATGCTTTGCAATCATACTAAAAAGCAAATTGAAGACAAAAACAATACTATAACAACTTGCAAAATGATACTAAACACACCCCTGAAAAATTTTGGACATCCATTAAAGAAATCTTATATCCAGGCTAACAATTCAACCCAACCCCCTCTCCTGAGAACTCACCACAAGAAACTGCAATACAGTTCAACTCTTATTTTACAGAGAGTATAGCATCTCTAACCAAAGATTCCTCAAAATCTAATCCCAACCCTGCCAAATAGCCACATATCACCACATCTACTTTCAACTTCAAACCTGTGTCCACAACCTAAATAAAACTACTCATACTTACAGTGGTGGTCTTCAGCAGATGACCTTCCAAGTGAGTACCTAAAAACAGCAGACAATAGAAGTTTCTTATCTTGTTTCAATCTTTATAAATTGGTCAATCCAGGAATCCCATGTTCCCCTCCAGAAAAAGTAACACATTATCCCTCTGCACAGAGGAGGAATTTCAACAGACGTGAATAACTTTAGACCTATAGCAATCTTATCTCTCCTCACTAAAATACTTATTCAAAAACAATTGCCAAACTATCTCCTACAGGAAGAACTCCCATCACCTACACAACATGGCTTCCATCCTTCCCATATTACTACAACTGCCCTTCTAACCTATACAGATACCGTCAATAAAGCTAGAAATAATGGCAAACTAGTCTCTTCCTTATTTCTAGACTTGTCTAAAGCCTTTGACACAGTGTTACAGCAAACTACTTCTTCAAATGTCCTCACTAGGTTTCTCGCAGCCCACCCTTCTGTGGTTCAAAAGCTACCTGTCTAGTAGGCAGTCAGTCAGTAAAATGGCACTATATGCTCTCCTTACCTCCCAATCACCACTGGTGTACCACAAGGCTCTATCCTTGGTCTCCTCCTCTATCATTTTCACCAACACTCTCTAGGATTTCACAGAACAGGCCACCCTAACAATACCCAGATGATTTCACTCATTTTCACATCTGACAAGTGGCACACCTCCAAAAAATACTTGGGAAGCTACAGCAGCCACTAAAACATGGCTTTGTAACTCACAACTCATGCTCAACCCCCAAAAAGACCAAACTACTACTTTTCTTTCTCAAATCCCTCTCTCATGAACAAACTAAATTTAAAGTCCTCTTTCTTGATAATACAACCATCAAAGTCACTTTTCACAGCAAACTATTAGGGGCGACACTGGATGATAATCTTACATTCGACCTGCATATACAAAATTGCATAAGAAAAACTCATTAAAAACTAGGGAGCCAAAACCTCTCTCATCAATGAAACAAACTATATTTTCCACTATTCATCTCCTCCCCACTCTTCTTTTATGGCACTCCAAGGCTTCACAAAAATTGAAACCTGACAATGCTATGACAAAGTTGTTAAATTTGCAGCACATACCCCTTTCAGAACCCACCACTATATAGCACTGAAAAGCCTAAATTGGTTAGAACTGCCACATCAACTAACAAGAGAAAAGTAACATCACCACTGGCACACAATAAAAAGGACATCAAAATGACTGCTCCACCTGCCAATAAAATGTAGAATAACAATCACAAAATGAAATAGGCTCCATTACTGCACAAAACAACAACACATCACTCACAATGTCTAACATTACACACAATCACACAACACAGAAACGGATCAATCTTCAAACCGGAAACTGCATGTACATCTCATAGTACAATTAAGACTAAATATTAGTACATGAAAAACTTCTTTTAAAAGGACGCTGCCAGAAGACTTTGGAGCGCATTTTACTTACTTGTACGTTTGTTTTAAGACATGAATCAATTTCTTATCCATCGACCCACCCACAACCTATTTTCCCAGTTTTGCACATGGGGTCGGGGTGTCACTTAAACAGTGACAATACCAAGGTTTACACCGCCCTTTAATAACTTAACCTAAGCACCACCATCTTCTCAAAAAATGGCTTAAACACTGCATTAAAACCTAACAAACCAGTAACTCGTAACAGGAATCACAAAATCTCCAGATACAACTTACAGATGATTGAAGACTCCAAGAACAACTCCAAACGTCATGTGGATAATTCCAAGGATGACTGACATTTTCATTTTGTAGGAATTCAGAAAACTAAGACGGTTGTTCGCCAAGTTCCAAATCTGAAAGAAGGTACAGTAGAGTCATCCTTTTTATAAGCTTCTGCACTGTCTGCGCAATGAGCATGTACAAAGTAAGTAGAAAAGTAAAATCAAACGCTATGCCCTTAGAGTAGCTGTGCAAAGTTAGATGCACTTGTGCAAATGTTTCAACTCTGTGGCCTTCTAATTGTAAGAGCCATATCAACCTGCTTTTTTTCTCTCCTGTTCTAAGTTATACACACATACAAGCAACATACTAGCTTGGTATTAGTGGTCTTGCTGCCAAGTGTTGCCTAAAACACATGTAGCTCCACATCTTATACTACACTGTATAGTCAGGATATCCAGTGACTTCAAAAACACACCAGTGAATACATACTATTGCTTACTCCATGTTCTCAGATCATCAGCAGATTTCAAAACATACTGGGGAAAGCCATACCTCTCAACATCTGAGCATTAAAAATCATAGCTCTGGCCTTTAAAAATAGTAGCAGAGGGCCCAAAAATGAGTACTTTGTTATACATTTTTTTTTGTTTTAGAATAGAAGGTCTTTGGATGCTAGACCCCACATACTGATACAGAAACTTTCTACAAGCTTATTTTAGTTACTTGACTGCGGTGGTAGTGCTGCGGTAGCGGTGTCGCCTCACAGTAAGACGCTGTCCGGTTCGATTCTCAGCTAGAGTGTCTTCTGCATGGAGACATACGTGAATGGGCGTACCTTCGTTGAAGGTTGCGCGTCAGGGCTGGCAACTCGGCATGGAAAAATCTTCTGCCAATCATTAGCAGAGTGGAGTTCCGCTGTGGCAACCCCTACTGGGAAAAGCCGAAAGAAACAACAACAGCACATATGCCTTTGAACAGGCCTATGTTTATGACGAACAGTTGTAAACCCAGGAAAAACAAGGCAAAATCTAAAGTAAAAAAAAAATCACAGCAACTGTAAGGTATGGTAATAACGTAACATACTGCTGCTACTTATTGTTCTCAGGACATCAAATGAATTCTAAATGTGTCAGGGATGACGAGAAGTATTCCAGTTTATTCTCACTGACATAGGACATGAATGCTGACATTGCACTCTTCACATATCACATTCTACCTCAGTGTTCAGTGTTCTACCATTTTCTGTATCCAACTAATAGGTTTGTACACATCACTGGCAGTGTAGAAATACATCACTGTCAGTCGCCGAAAAACAAATAAAAACTATACTTCAAATGAAATTCTGTGCATATTTTAACAAAATAAACCATACTCCTCTTAAACAACCCATGGAGTTAACTATCCAGCCAAGATCCCTTTATAGTAACAACTATGGTACCTTCTCCTTCCACCTGGATGACAAATCAACCATCAAGCCCAAAAACGGAGAAAATCAGCCTTCAACTTCAAGTGTGGTTTCTTTTACTGTAAGTGATCGCCTTCACTGTCCACAAACATTTCCCATAGTCTGACTACATACACACCCTTAAGATTTCATAAAGTTCCTAATCTGACATCATCAGCATATATCTTGGTGATACGCAGGTGCTCAATATGTCAGTTTCAGTCCTTCAAGTAAACTAAATCTGGTTATGTCAGGGACTCAACAGTATAAATTCCACTTGAACTAGGACCAGCATTATAAAACCTTTCTTCTGCAACTATCCAGCTGTGGCCTTTTGCCTAATTTGCTAGTGTCTTAGCAAAGTGTATATTAATGCGTTCCTCGTAACTCCACCCACCAGCTCTCTTCAAAGAATGAAAGCCTACATAGACAAAATGGAACCCAAATGGACCTTGTGTACTTTCCAAAATGTAAATAGGGATTGTAAGCCATTCAAGAAGGAGCATAAACAAAACTACCCAAAGCAGCATTCAATGAGAATCCTGAAAAGAAACCTACTCCACAAGCAAAACTAAGACACATACTTCACAAACTAGACTGTTTTTGAAATGCCCTTGCAGTATGTACTTTTTATATAACATGTAAAGCAGTATTAATATCCACAAGGGTGCTCAGTGTGAAGCTTCTGACATAGTTTAATATGCTTTAAACAGCCTTGCCTAAAGCTGTTCTTGCTCAAGAAGCCCAATTCAGTTTGTAATAACTGGTAAACTTGTGAAGGGAAGACCATGCAGCTATCTTGCATCTGTCATCTACAGATATATTATGAAAGGAAGCCAAAACAGAAGGCACCACCCAAGTGGAAAAACGGTCAGGTACTTTGGCAAAAGCCATCACTGTCTTATACAGCAGAAAATAATGCAGTCTGCTAACATTTCAGACAAGATCTGTCTGGACAGCTCCCTAACTTCCTTGCATTTGGCAACAAAAAAAAAAACACAGCTTTCCACAATTATTTTGGTTTGGATGGGTAAAGATTTAGTGCTCAGTGCATATGCATATGATGGGATGTGTCCCGCATATTTGTTTTCAGAAGGAAAGTATTAAGTGCACAGACTAAATGAAATGAGAAACTCTTAGAAGCATGTTCAAATATGGTAAGCTTCAACAAGAAACCAAGATCCTGCAGTGAAGTCTGGCTCCATAGCACAGGGGACATACTGCTCATTGAGACTCAGAGGCTCAATTAGTGGCCCTGGCACTGGATGGTAGGGAGTGAAAAGTGTGAAAGGGTGTAGCAAGCTCACCTGTCCCAGGAAGAGAATGGTGTCTGTACACACCAAGGGGAACACTGGTGACCAGGGACCTCACTGCTCATGCTTGAGGGAAGGCTGCTTAGCAAGAATGCCCCTTGTGAAAGTGAGGGAGCAACCTCTGTTGTCAGCCCATTGCACACACTCCCCCATATTTTGCTGAGTGAGTGCATCAGGGCTAGGGAAAATAAGCAGGAAACCTCAAACTGGCAGTTTGAATGATGGTACCTACCAGAAGACCTTCAACGTGGAACAAAAGGTCTGACTGGCTGTGGAGGAGGCTAATAATTGACAGGTAGCAAGGGCAATGAGTGAGAAAAAATAATATCTCACAGTGGGACTGGATTAAAAGGGGATATAACTGGAAATCCCACAGAGGAATGACTTCGGCAGAAGTTCCGAGTTCAAGTGTATATTTGCGACACAGTTAAGGAAGTGTAAATAAATGTTAAGACAGATGTATACACAGCACCAGATGTTTGTTCTGCTGAGGGCATGCAGTACACTCAGTTTTATCTGAGGAAAGAAAATCATGAAGGGAAATGTTAAAAAAATAAATACAACAGTGAAAACGTCTATGCAGTTTGAGCAATACCTCATGTTAGGATACCAGAATTGCTGTACTATTGTACTGTCCTCCACTGCCAAAAAGATGCCATTCAAAAACACTTTCCAAATTTTTCAAGTTCAGAGAAAGCCTTCAAGCAGAATTAAGTTGTAGGAAGCCCAGAGCAAATGTTAGATTTCCCGAGAATTTTTTTATTTTTATTTATTTATCACTTCTTCTACATGGATTCTGGCAAAAAGTTCATTTGCAAAGTTTTCTCCTTCACTGCCAGTTTGAGTGCTATAAAGGTATCTTTTTCCATTCATCTAGTTTATACCGCATCTTAAGTCCTACAATGCCTGCAATAAAAACTTCCCAGGACTTCTGACAAGATTTTTTTAAAACAAAAGTTTCCGTTCATCCCTTTCATCATTTAATAAACACAAAGAATTCAGAAAATTCACCACAAACTAAAATTTTCCCTTAAATATATATTTTCCTCAAAAGACAACATATGTGATCAGAGGTCCTACAAATAATTTGTTTTTATTACCTTTTTGACGGATGCCATGAATTAAAGAAAAATTGGTTTCTTTCTTGAAGAGATTCCCATTTCATGAAGAGTCTGCGAGTAAAATGAAGTGCTGCACTGCTTACTGCCAAGGTAGGCTAAACAAAATCATATACAACCATAAGTCCTAAACATTTTCTATCTTAATGTATGTGTGTGGTATTTATGGTTGTAAACTCCATTGGCAAATCCTGGTGGAATGTTGAAGCAAACCAGAAACTAAAAATTTAAGCCACCACAGTTTGTTCTCAGCAAGACATTCTGAAGTCCTGTATTTTTGGATGAAGGAGCTAAATAAACTTCATTTTGGATAAAGTATTACTTGCTAGTGCACAGTTTTATCTTGCTGTGGACAAACTGTGGTGGCTTGGATTTTAATACTTGTGAAGTGTTAGTCTAAAAAGTGCAAGTTCAACAGCACTATAAAATGCCTTAACCACTTTCTCTTCAGTAAACTCTTTCACTTCTCCAAACTTCGTTTTCTAATGCAACTCACACTTACAAAAAAACACTAGTGAGCATCTGAAGAGTCTTCCTCATCTCAATTTTCCTTCTGCATTTTTTCCCCAACATGTTCCGAAATGTGGATCAACTTCCTCCTTTCATTGTGAGCCACAAACTGCAAAAAAATATGGATTGGCATTGCCACTGAACTAACCACAGAGAATATTGCCTGTAGAAAGTTATACCTGCAACATTTGGACTACTTAATTCTACTAGCAAGGGTCAACGCTAACACCACTCCCTCCTTTCTGTATGCCACACCCATCCCCCTTTCTGCATGCCACAAGCTAAAAATTAAGAAGGGCATCACCAGTGCCACTGCATTTCTCAGACCACATGCCATCTGAAAAGCTTCACAGACATCTTGGCACTTTTTAATCTACTACCCAGTCTACAATACTACCCTCTCTCCCTGCAAACAGCTTTTTCATTCTTCACAGTCCAACTATTCTCTCTACTGTTATTTTGCATAATCGCATACAATCCACAACTGCTCTTGCCTGTTTTTAACACGCTGCTTTTTTGTAGCTAGTAAAAACAGTTATGTACTTACCATAATGATTGATCTGTGTTGTCTGCTTCTGTCCTTCCTCAAAGGATGGGTCTTCAGATCCAACTTTGGCTGCTCTAGACTTTTGTATCCACAGCCCAGGCTCCTCCACTTACCAATGCTCCCCTGTTATCCCCAACTCAGATTGAGTTTGCCCACAACCCCTAGACAGATGAAGGAATATACGGAAACATATGAAAAACCTTGAAAACACAAAGGAACTGTGGGAAAAGGCTTCTGCTCTGGCGTTAAGAGAGCAGAGCACATTCAGGGTGCATACTGCAATGTCCTGTCAGAAGCTAAAGAAAATATCTTCCATAAAATGGAAGGGGGAAGGAGGGTGAGAAGTTGAGGAAGGACAGAAGCAGACAACACAGATAGTACAGTTGTGTAAAATCATACCATAACAGTAGATGCCCTTCTTGTCACTGTTGCATTCTTCCCCTTAGGAATCTCCTGCCAAGGATAGCCAAATGTCCAGCCAGTACACCAAAGCCTTTAGATCTTGTGTGTGCTTTACATCACACGTATGCTCCCCATTCAAGATACAGTGCCATAAAGGTGATGTACGAACGCAGTTGCCCATAACTAAATTGCCCCAGAAGAAAACAAGTCTCCATAGGACACAGGATGCTATGCTCACGTGAGAAGGAGAAAATGCAGATGGAAAAGGCAGACCCTCAGCCAGGAGGGAAAACAAACAAAACCCAATAGAAAAAAACAGGGGGAGGAGGGAGAGGGCAAATACTGCAACAGTAAAGAGAAAGGCATCTACTGTTATGGTAAGATTTTACACAACTGTACTATGTTCTTCTGTATCACTGTTGTAGTATTCTTAACCTTAAGGAGAGGACAAAAGCTCAAGAAAAGAATTGGGAGGTAGAAGGTTGGGAAGAGCTTTCACTGAAGCCATGCAGAATGGCTGTAGCTAAACCTCCTCTGGCCCTAAACACTTTATCCAATTGCTAATGCTTAATAAAGGTATGCACTGAAGCCCAAGTAGTAGCTTCAAGGATGGAAGTGGTGTCCGATACCTTGAAGAAAGCAGCAGAAGAGGCAAAAGCCCTAGTGGAGTGAACTCTGACTGAAGTAGACAGACTGGCCATGCAAAGAACAAAAAGAAATGGCCTTACAAATCCAGGAGGAGATGGTTTGGTCAGAAACAGCCAAACCCAACTTCCTGGGATGAAATGAAACAAAAAAGCTGGTCAGACTTATGAACGGTCATAGTTTTATCCAAATACCGGAGCTGCCTATGCAAATCCAAGGTATGAAGGACCGTCTCACTAGCAGACTGAGGAGAAGGAACAAAAAAAAAAAGAAAAAAGAAAGGGAGTTCTACTGCCTGATTCAAAGACAACTCATTAACAACCTTGAGCATAAAAGAAGGAACATTACAAAAGGACACCCTGCCCCTTTGAAAAACTAAAAAAAAGGGATGGCTATAAGAGCCTGAAGCTCAGAAATCCTCCTAGCAGAAGTAAGAGCAAGCAATATGACAGTCTTCCAGGTGTACCAGACCTAGAAGAATGCACCTGGGAGAAGTGATAAAAAAAAATCTCAGGAAATCCTAATTAATATTCGCTCTGGGCTACCTACAGCTTAATTCTTCCCTAAGACTTTTTTCTGAACTTGGCACCATTTTGGCAGTGCAGGACAGTAGAAAAGTACAGTACCTGTGGTATCCTACCTTGGGATATTGCTTAAACTGCATCCTGTGTGAGGATGTCCTGCCTTAAGTGGCCTGATGAGGCTGGCTGTGAAAAGCAAACCTAGTAGGAGAGATCACGTCAGTCGCCCTGCTAGACCGAGGTCCAGGGAAGTAAATACTGTGGGAAGAAATAGCCAGGGAATTGTTATGGCTAGGCTTGTATAGGCCCTAGGGCCGATAGCCTAGTACCAACCTATGAATGTATGATCCTATGTAATCTAGAGACAGGGGCACAAAAAAAGGTTTAAGATCCTGCACCTTTACCTTTTTCCTAAATAGACAAACATAAAAGCAGCAGCAGTCCCACAGAGGCTTTTATTATCCAAAGGAGCATCCAGCAACTTGACCTTAACGTCTTCAGGTAATGCCCTAAGATGAAGCCAAGAATAATACACTGTTGCAGACAAGCTGAACCTGCAGGCTCAAAAGCAGCCTGTGTCAATTTTTCTAAAACAAAATAAAAGGTTCCAAGGTGGGGGAGGAGCAGGAATGGGCTTTGTTGGAGGCCTAATATGTACGACACCTTTAAGAAACTCCAACAGACAGGAACCAAAGTAAGACAAACTAGCGAAAAACAAAAAGACAGCTTGGAAACACCAAAGCAAATTCTGTTTAATTCTCTTTCAGTTTAATGAAGCGCTTTTCGCCTTGCACATGTGGCAAGACTTCAGTCTGATGAAGTCTTGCCACATGTGCAAGGCGAAAAGCGCTTCATTAAACTGAAAGAGAATTAAACAGAGAGAATTTGCTTTGGTGTTTCCAAGCTGTCTTTTTGTTTTTCACCTTTAAGAAACTGTTTGACTTCAAAGTGAGAAGTCAAAGGAGAAAGCAAGGGCAGACAGGCAAACAGGCAGAAAGAGATGACAGATGGGCCTTTACAAAAGAACAGACCAAGCCAGACTGGAGCAACTTGTACAAATAGGAAAGACCAAGAGGGACCCCTACTGAAAAAGGATCCTTGGTTATGAGCATGGCACCAGACAGGAAATCTCTTCTATTTGGACAAATACAACTTTCTGACTGCAGGTTTTCTTGCCTCCTGCACAATCCTGAACATGTCCTCAGAAGACAGGTGCCTAAAAGGGATCAAAACCCTATCACCCACACTGTCAGTTGAGGAACTGACAAGTGTGAATTGATGAGTGACCCCTTGTCCTGTGTGAGGTGGTTCAACCGGTGAGGTAACATGTAGAGACTGCCCCTGGCCAGATCCATTAAGAGAGGGAATCAGTGCCACCTTGGCCAAAATAGAGTTACTAGCAAGATTTATAAGGAGTCCAGCTTAATCTTCTTCAGGACTCTTGGAAGCAAGGGAAGAAATACAGAAACATCCCCTTCCAAGGAAAAGAGAGGTTGTCCATCTTCCATGAAGATGGCATGGCACTGTAGAACAGAAAAAAATGGAGCTGCCTGTTCAGAGGGGAGGCAAAAAGATCTACCCGAGGAACAGCCAACCAATAATCTATGACCAGAAACACTTTTCTGTGAAGCATCCATTCCTGAGCCTATGTTTTGGACCTGCTTAAACAGTCTATCACTTGATTGTGCTCTGAAGTAATATACACTGCCTGAAGAGTTAACTGATCAGAGAGCCAGATGCCAGGCCTGAAGAGCCATCCTGCAGAGAAGGCAAGATTTTGTGCCCCCCTGCTTGTTGACATATCACATCACAGTGGTGTTGTCTGTGTAGACCTTCAGAGGGCCTGGAGAGAGCATGGGGTGAAAAGCCTGAAGAGGCAGAATCAGAGCTCTTATCTGTTTAATGATGATATGGTCAGACTTCTGATGGGAGGAGGGAAAAAGACACTGAACTTTCAGGTGACTACTGAAAGCCCCCTAACCTCATGTCTGAAGCATCGGTGAACAGATCCTGAAAAGTAGGCTGAAAGAGCAGGTCTGGGTTGAGGGTAAGTTGCTTAATCTGCCACTTGAATTCCTGCTTTAGGCAAGGAATGAGAGACATACTGAAATCCAGTGGGGGACAGTGCTGAAAACAAACTTAAGGAACCACTGAAGCATCCGCATGTGCAGTCTGGTAACAGGAAGCATTGAAGAGGCCATGAATCCCACAGGTCAAAGAAATTATCTGGTTAGAACAGCAGGCAGAGGAAGAAGAGACTGAAAAGAAAGCTGTAAAAGACAGAACATTTTGGGGTGGAAGAAAGGCCAGCAGTGGCACTGTATGAATCATGCAACCCAGATATACAAGATCCTGAGAGGGAGTCAGGACAGACTTTTCAAAGTTGATTGTGAACACCAGATTTTGGAGGAGAAATATGAACTCCAGATCCTGTAACAGACAGCTGGGAGAAAATGCCTGAAGCAACAGGTCATCTAGAAAAGGAAAAATGTGAATGTTAGAGCCTGCAAAAAGGCAATCACAGGAGATGTGCATTTTGTGAGTATTCTTGGGGCAGTAGAGAAGCCAAAGGGCAAAGCAGAGAACTGAAAATGAGAGGAAGAAATAGAGAAACTTCTTGAAAAGAGGGTGAATAGGAACATAAAGCTGAGTATCCTTCAGATCCAAGTACACCAGAAAAGCCTGGGGTAGTACAAGAAGAAAACGGGTTTAAAAGGAAGCATCCAAAAAGAAAGAACCTTGAAAAAGGTGTTGAGCAAGGAGAGATTCAGAATAAGTCTTCAAGTGCCCTCCTTTCAAGGGACCAGGAACATTCAGGAGTAAAATCCCTTTCCTACTTATAAAGGAGGTACAGGATAAATAGTCCCCTGGTCCAACAAGGACCTTTGAAAAATGAGGAAGTTGTTCCAGAAAAGGTTGGGGAATCCCTGAAAAAGGAGGGAGAGACTTCTACACCAGGAAGTAACCCTGACAGACGATAGCTAGAACCCAATAAGCAGAGGTGATGAGATGTCAGTTTGGAAGGCAGAGGGAGAGCTAAAGGGACAAGGGAATCTGGCCAAGGGGTAGGGGGTGCAAGATGTCACAGAAGCAGGCTTGCCAGATAAAGCTTCCTGCCTTTAGTGGCCTGACAAGGCTGCCTACAAACAAAAGCAGACATAGTAGGATAGTTCCTCTGGAACTTAGGGAAAGGGGGCACAAAAATATGTTTAAGATCCTGCAAAACTCTACCGTTTTCCTGAAGAGACAAACTTAACAGCAGCAGTCCCAAATAGATTTTTATTATCCAAAGGACCATCCAGCAACTTGGCCTTAATGTCTTCAGATAATGACTGTAGAAGATAAGAATAATGCCTCACAACAGATGCAAAGGCAGCAGCTCTGGAAGAGGCATCAATAGCATCATAGCTACACTTGATCAAGTGACGAGCCTTCTGAGAGTTAGAACCCAAAATCGATACAGCAAGTATTTTGTTTCAGAATCTGCAAGGTCAGAAATAACTTGACAAGCCTGTGCAATCAAGGCCAAAATCTATCTTATCATGTGGCTCTGGTAACTGATGGCCTGAAAGGCCAAAGTAGAAGCAGTATAAGCCATCTTTCCAATCCTCTCCATTGCCCTACTATCCTTACCTGAATGCAGAAGCTTGGAAGAAGGCAAAAGTTTAGAAGGCATGTCAGAGGAGACTAATACCACAGCAGGGTCAGAAGAAGGACACAAAGTACTAACAATTCTCCCGAACCTTATAAAACCTGTCAGGTTTCATTGGATCAGTAGGCTGAGAATCAGGAGACTTAGAAGCAGCTATAAAAGGTATCCAACAAAGCAGCCAACACAGGAGGTACTGCAGAAAGTTAGGAGTGTCCACTTGAAGCAGCTCATTGTACCTTTTCAGATATCAAACACTTGGAATACTTTAAGTGGGATTCTTCTCATCATTCTAGCTATAGGGTCTCCAACAGACAATTCCTCAAAAGGAGACTTAGGACTAACAGACTTCATCAGATCCACAAGCCAAAGGTGAAAGCATCTGGAAGAGTAAGACGAGACAGCATCATCAGACTGAATCCTAATCTGGAAGAATCAGGTTCCCTAGTCTGTTTGGAAGGAGTTAAACTCAACAGGGAGTAAGCACAAAAATCCCTTGGGGAGGCCTTCAGGGCCATTAAAGCATTAAACAGGATCCTTAGGGTGTACAGAAGTATGCATAGTCTTTTTCTTTTTCTTGATAGAGACGTCAGACCCTTGATGAGGGTTCAAAGAGTACCCGGAACCTCTTCCCTGAACACTGTCTATAGAAACCCTCGATAGCCCTCTGAGATAATAAACTGCAGCTCCCCCCTCAACATCCAGAGCAGAAGCCCGCAAACCCTCAGAGGACATGAAAAAAGAAAGATCCATGTTGGCCTACATGAGGATTGCGGCAAAGGAATCAGACGTAGACACTGGAGGGCCTACAAAGTAATCACCCGCTTCTAGAGAAATGTCCAGTAGATGCTGGACAGCCAAAGAATCTGGCAGAGACTTTAGTCTCTTAATAGTACCTCAGGGTTAGAAGATTCCACCATGCTATTCTGGGCTAACAGTTTAACCCTCTGGTTCTAGAGACAGATAACCAGGGAAGACAGCAACCTTCTAAGAATCTTAGGCACAAATGCTTTACAAATGCTACAGGATGTATGCTCATGGGAAGGACCCAGACAAAAAAAAAAAAACACTTCATGATGATCTTTATGGGGACTCTGCCTCCCACACTGACATTTTACCTTCTTGGATGACATGAACTCTATGCAACCAAGAGAGACTCTTTTTGAAACTCCTTGGTCCATCTTAGCATTAGAAAAGGAGACAAACAGCTTATATGTCTTTCTGAAGGCTTTGGCAAGATGGAGGTTGAAACAAGAGGGGATGATGCGCATCCAGCAAGTGAAGCATAGATTCTCCTTTAGTGGAAACATTTGGAAAGAAAACTGGCAGGTTAATGCGTTAGTTCAGAGAGATTCTCAGTAGCTACCTTAGGGATAAAAGATGTATTTGTTCACAGGGATACCCTAGCCTTGTGGAAAATAGGAGGAGGCTTGCAGGACAATTTTGCAGTAATGATACTCTCCAAGCTGAAGTTATTGCAACCAGAAAAAGTGTTTTACAAGTTAAGAATTTGATGCCCCCTTGGCAGCTGGTTAAAAGGGAGGCATGAGGAAAATGGTCACCAGTCAGGAAAGCTTTAGATAATCCAAGAAAAGCTAAGGTCAAATAATTTTCTCCAACATGAAAATCTGAGATAGCCAATAACTGGATCTTAATCATATAACTGGCCCGTTATGAAAACACAGACACTACAAAGTATAGGACAGTTGAGAGAGGGGAAAAGAAAGGAGTGCATCTCCTTTGGGAGGCCCAAATAGAAAATATTTTCCACTTACTCTTGAAAATTTTTCTGGTAGATGGCCTTTGGGAAGTAATAATATGGACTACAGGAAAAAAAGCCTGAACTGACTATCCATCACAGGATGTGGAGAAGCCAAGTGGATAACTTGAGAGCCTGTATTTCTGGGTGAGATATTCTGGAAAGTTGAGAGAGAAGGTCAGGATTGGGATCCAGCACCCAAAGAGGGTGTATCAAATGAGGCCAGAGAAATGGAAACCATACCTTTTTTGGGATTAGAGGAGTAACAGGAAGATGACCAGCAAGACAAACATGTGTCAGTATATACTTTATCGAAAACCCTCCATGGGGGGGGGGGGGGGCAAGACAAAAAAACCTGCTGCACTTGGCACCGAGATGAAAATCAGAGAGACTGCAGCATGATCAGCCCCACTGATGGAAAATCTACTCCAGCACTGTTGGACAGATACCACACGTGAGGTAGGCGGATTGACCTGCTCAACCTCTTTGTCAGAATATTGGATTTTGGAATCAGCATAATCAGAAAATGATCTAAAGACATCGCCCACTGCCATCGCTTTTCAACATAACGGGCAAGAACATGTCCCCCCTTGTCTGTTCATGTACCAGATTGATACATCTGTCTAGATCAAAATCACCCCTAGAGGTAGGACTTCCTGGAAGGCCTGCAACACTAGGAATGCCCTCATCCCTAGAGCATTGACGTAAAGACTGGCCTCAGAAAGAGGACCACGAGCCTTTGGCCATCTTTTCCATGCAATGCCTCCCACCCTAGCTGGGAAGCATGCATGGTCACTGTGGCTTTGGGAGGAGGAAATACAAATGGACTTGAGATACATTGGAGATTGAATCTACCACTGTGTATGCATCTTGGAAAGGTTTGTCAAATGAATCCAGAAACTCATGGGTTGGAACCTGGTGGGCTACTGTACTGCAAGTGTTCACTGTAGAACTCATGTAACATCTGGCTAGAGGAACATTGGTGATGGAGGCCACCAACAATCCCAGTAGCTGGAGAATCAATCTGGCTGGAGGCATCCAACAGGAGTGAACGTTTAGTACTTGATTTTGCAGGGTGGACAATTATTCTCTGGCAGTTTTGCTATTGGGTTTGTGGCATCTAGATGGGCACCTATGAATTCCAATGTCCATCTTGGAAGAAAGTGACACTTGTCCAGATTTACTCACATACCCAAATGTGAGCAAAGATGGAGCAGGTAATCCCAAATCCAAATGAGACAAGAAGCTGTAGGAGCAGTAATGAGTCAGTCATCTAGGTAAAAGAACACTTGGAATCCTTGCAGTCTGAGGTGAGGTGCGACAACTATCATATACTTAATGAACACCTGGGGGCTGTGGTGAGGCCAAAGCGCAGGGCTCTGAAATGAAAGTAACTGACTGAGAAACCTTATGGATTTTTCTGTCCATCACAATGTGGTAGTACACATCTTGAAGGTCTATCAGACACCTCCAGTCTTTCTTCCTCAACAGAGGGAGGATGAACTGAACTGTGACCATCCAGAACTTCTGGAGTTTGACATACTGATTGCGATGGCAGAGGTCTCCGGACTCTGGTCTCTTTTGGCACCAAAAAGAATCTTGAGCAAGTTCTGGACCCTTGTTGGTATGGTGGGATCTCCTGGATAACTTCCTTGTCCAGCAGCTTTCTTATCCTATACCGTTTTTTTTTTTTGGAAGTTTCTTCGGAGGTGGAGAAAGGTTAAGAAAGGGGATGGAATAGCTTCTGGTTATAATTCTCCACAACCATAAATCTTTGGTGATGTATGCCCAAGCTTCAGGGTGCAGAAATGAGTGTCCCCCAATTGCCTCCAGTGTAAGGCAGTAGGGCAACTTCTAGTACAGCCAATAAGACCTTCTGTAGAACTGACCCATGAAGCCTTGGTTTTACGGATCTCCTCTGCCATGGAGATGATGTCAACCATTAGCATTCCCCCTTCTGCCACTGGATGGGGGTCTATCACCTGGATTATCCGGAGAGAACCCTTGCAACTTCTGGAAATACAGTTCTTGGAACTATGAGGTGTAGAAAACTGTACCCTTACAGCAGAAATGGTTTTCCAGTTTTGTTCACTCCTAATGTTTGTGTCTTTCACTTTTGTCATGAAAAGGGTGCAACCATCAAAAAGGGGCATTCACAAAGGATGATTTTGAAAGGCTCTGCAAAGTTACACAAGTGCATCCAAATATGGCTTTTTGACAGCTCTTTAGTGACATTTCTCTGAAATGTTGTCATATGTGCCATATAATTCAATGCTTTCAAAGCAAAGACAGTGGAAATGTAAACTTGCTTCCAAAACCTGCCCAAAGCTTTGGACTCCCTGTTAGGGAGATGTAAAGAGGGGCCCTTTTTGGCCACCTTCTTTTGTGTGGCTGCCACTTCAAAAATGGAATCCACTGCCAGGCCTTTACTCCAATAGGAGTGATCTTTTGGTGCAAAAGAAATGTATCTGGTTTATCTGGAATGTGTTCAGCTACATCTCTCCTTCCAAGAAATACATTCTTTGTAGCACATTTTGGGAATGCATAGAGTTGCTTCCACATAAAAATGATTTGAAAATTATACTTATACTTGGAAAAGGAATTTGACCTCGGTATAACTAAGTTTGCGCTGAACTGGTGAAAAATAGCATGTACTAAAGATGTGAAAGCATTGCACTAACATAAGGGCTAACAGTGACTAAGAAAACTATATTTACAAAATGGAAAAACACAAATGCAAATCATCAGTAAAAGATGTGAAAAGGGTAATTATAGAGGTTAAAAATACAGAAATGAGAAGTATAAGAAACCAGAAATAGAACTCCGTAATAAAAAAAAAAAAAAAAAAAAAGGCGGCATGAGACTCTGGAATGAAAACTGAGCTTGAAGAGGACACTGACATGGAACAAACTAGGATGTTTAGCAATTTAATAAAGCAAACTGCAATACAAGGTGATAAGTCGCTAGTGCAGTTGTCAAGATTTGTAATATAACTAAAATAAAACATGGTCATCATTTCATTCCTGATCTCAAATTATATTGCAGTTTTTAACCATTTTTGTTTTTTTAAGGAGCAATGTTAAATCAAACTGGACACTAAAATGGGAAAGAATAGTTGACAGTGATATTTGGATTTACATAAGTTGGCATAAGGTGTGTATGTACAGGATCCTAGCTTATCACTACTGTATAAACATATACTTCTAGAATGGTTGTACTTGCAATCAGTGCCAAAACACGTGCCATGCATGGGGACTACAAAGTCTGTAAAAATGAAAATGTGGTAATTCATACAGTATTTATACTGTGACAAAAATAAAGAACAGTAAACCAGAAACTTGAGATTACTTCCATGACTGACAAACAAATGGAATATGCATATATTTACTTACTTCTACATTTTAAGCAGTTTTATTATAAAGCCCTGACTCTCATATCCCTGGCAAATCCCCAGCTAATTAATCAAACTGATGACTAGTTAAAAGATTAGCACACTTAGGGAAGCAAAAAAAAAATGTAAATATTTTCTAGAAATGTAAAACTGGTCAGGTGCCACCTGATCAACTATAAATTGGTGAAGGTCAGTCTATTAATATGTACAGACTCTGTATATTACATACAACTTTGCTCTCTGTGGGTCACCTATAACACTGATACATCCACATCCATACTCATCCATATTTGCCATACTAACTAGGCTATGACAACACAAACATTATTTTGTTCTTAAATAACTGCTTCCTAGAAAGAAAGGCTGAATTCAGGTGTACACTCAATTGATCCAATAATGTTGACCTGTATCTCGATGGTAGCAACCCCAGGATAGCTGCCACAATGCACAGATTTATAAAGGTGTACACCTTTATCTAAACAGCCAAGAAAACTGTTAACAGATGCTTAAATGTGGCAATTAATAGTTATTACAGTCTAACATTACTTTGCAACATGCAATTTACTTTCATTATCAGTATTTTTCACTTGCTGGCACAAAAAAGGAGTATAGTGGATCAATTAATTTAACTGTTTAACAAAAGAAAATGTATAAATATTAACAGAATATGACATCAGGTCATACTTGAGATGACTTGCAATACTATCAATAATTTTATAACCAACAAGCTTTATAATAAAAGGAAAAGAATTCTGACCAAAAGTAAGAAAAGTAATTCCCAGTACGCAACAGCTGTTGTCACTGTAATACACAAACTCAGGAGCTTAATAAAATCTATGAAAGCCAAGTTTATAGCTAAAATAGCTACCAAAGACAAAGACAATCACAAGGCATTTTTTTAGTTATGTTCTTAATCTCAAAAGCACAATGCATCAATGTGCTGAGCTGATGTCGATACTGAAGATATAACCAACTTATTCGCCAATATTTCTGCTCTAACTTTACCACTCTCTCCCTTCAGTTTGTTGAAGACATACCTGTAACTGGCTCATCTCTAGCTATCACGCAAGAACAAGTCTTAAAAGTGCTATCAAAAGCTATAAATATTGCATCAAAGGGTCCTGACAATATATCTGGATGTAGTTTAAATATCATGAAGCACAATTTAGCCACACACCTAACACTGTTCAATCTCTGCTTCCATACAGGTTTTGTACCAAGTGAATGGAAAACAGCTAGACAGTCAGGAAAGACCTTCCAGAGACCCAAGCAATTACAGAGTCATAAGTCTGACCAGCCTCATATGCAAAGCCATGGAAAGACTTATGGAATTAATAAATCAGGACACAAGGAACTGCTAAATGCTAGACCCATCTCAGTTTGGATTTGTCAAGGGCAGGTCAAGCTTACACAATCTGGTGGAATTTTTGAAAATGTCACCAAAGCAATGGAGGAAGGCAAAATAGTACACACTGCATACCTCGACCTGGCCAGATGTTTTGACAATTCTCCACTCAGGCATAGTAGATAAACTAAATAAAATAGGAATACATCTCTAAGTTATCCACTGGATTGCCAAATGGCTCTCAGATAAGAAAGCAGATAATCCAAACATAGGAAGTTAACCTCCATCAAGAGGCCAGTCACCAGTAGAGTCCCCCAGGGGTCTGTGCTGGGACAGCTCTTGAATGGCATCTACTCTTCTGAAGTAAAAGCCAATACAAAATGGCTCTAAGTTTACAAATGGCTGCATGCTAAGAGCAGTCACTGACTCATCAGATGTCATCCTGCAGGAAGGTTCATCTCAAATAACTAGGGATATAAACCTCTTCTGAAACATCAAAAGAATGGTTTGGAAGGACAAGTTTATTTCGCAGAGGATACCGCTGCTATGGAACAGACTCCCCCATCCAAATAAAACAAAGTTCAATTCTGTCCATTTTCAAACACAGCTTAGATCTAGGGATGGAAATCAGAATGTTAACCCCAGGGCTGTCCCATGTACCACTAATGGAAAAATACTTTATCCCAAATATGGGTCCCCTCAAATTACGTATGGTATGAGCTAGTTATTCACATTATGATTAATATACAAGTGTAGACTATGGGATGTGTAAGGCCAATTTATAACTAAAACGGGTAAGTTATTTTGAGCACATATAGGAAAATTGGCTAGCCTTAAAATGGCCTACAAGGGCAGCTAGCCTAGTACTTACTTACATATGAGCCTATAAGACAGCATCAGTTATAGTCTGTTCACCTCAGCTACTGGTTTCACAGCACTGACAATATAGGAGCAAATAAACTTCAGTAATACATAAAAATAACAGATACGTAAAACATTCATGTCTCAATCAAGGGTCCAGACATTCACAACTTCGTGCAACCATATAGCAATTTTAAACCAAAATAAACTGTAAACAAAATACAAATTCAGGAAGGTTACAGTTTTTATATCACTTACCGGGTCTATGCCAAAAGGATAAGGCCCCAAGAAGACACCATTAGCAACTGGATCCAAAGAGAGGTAGTGATGACCAGTAATATCACCTTTCCTTAAAAAAATGCAAACTGTTTAGAAAAATTAACATTCATATCTTTAAAATTCTTTAAAACAATTTTCAGCTAGACAACGAAACAGATCAAATTTTATAATGATTAATTACGGTTGAATCTGGAATTGATATAGCACTACTCAAGTACTCTGTGCTTCTCACATAAAAAAGGTCCGTATTTCAACCCATTTTAAGCAAAGCCTGCTTATCTTAAGTATGGGACTGAGTTCAGAAGCTACAGTTATATAAACCTGCAGCACGAGGGTGAAATGCTGCAAAAGACAAATTATTATTTTTGGAGCTAGGAAGCAGCATATTACATATAGTTACAATAGCTAGCATGAGGCTGGTATCCTGTGAAAAGAAGGTATTAAGATCAGTACTAATATATAAATAAGTGATATACCTTGCAAAGGTAATATCTTCATACATAAAATGAACTGCAATATACAATGGAACAGTAATACAACTTCCTAATGATCATGTGTTTACAGCAAACAGGGTGATACCCAATCTGGTGTTAAAGGAAATATTACTTTATTGTAAATTATGTGTTATGGAATTACATGCATAAATAATCCTGACGGCAACCTGATTTGTGCCTTTTGATCAGAATGGTGAAGAAATCTTGATGTTTAATGCACCATAAACCTACAACTTTGGCATACTATACAGTTCTATTTTTGTATGAGTTTGTAATAACTTCTGCTGACTTACTTCTGTAATACCCTGTATTCACTTTGATTGTGTTTCGTAAACAGTATAGTGAAACTGTAATAACTTCTGTTGACTTATTTCTGTATCGCCTGTATTAATTTTGACGTGATTGTTACTTGTATTGTTTCTGTATGTATGTACATGGAACTTTTCTCCCCGGGTCACCATTAAAAAAGGGCTCATACTGGCCCAATGGACTTTCCCAGTTAACAAACTGCAAATAAATAAAATCAATTCAAAAGCACTGCAACTAGAATGCATTCAAAAACACTGCAACCAGAATGCACTGCACTATTCTAAAATTAATAAACTCACTAAACTGCTTGTCTTAAGCACTGCCGCTTTAAGTTCAAATGTTTCTAAAAATGAAATGAATGGTGAAAACATCAGAATTTATAGGAATTTTCTCCAAACAAAGTAGTTCACAGAAACACTTGACCTAAAAGGGAATAAGCACACTAACAGGCAAACTCAGTATGACCTTACTACGTTTTGGCAATTCAGATACCAAGTCACAGCTTAAAAGAATAATTTCATTGGTTGCTACCATTTGTTCTCTCAGCCTTTCTGTGCAAGCAGTCTGTACTCTGCATATAATTTCTAAAATCTGCCAACTTGCTTGCATTCCCAAAAAGAATGATTCTGACTACTTTTTTACTCCTCGTGTCGCCATAAAAAGAAGTTATGTCCTTACCATAACGTTCCATGTGGAGTGTTCATCTCGCCTTTGTTCTTACAATGGGTGTTGGAGCCGATCCTCGGCTCCGAGTCGGCCGCTTAGCAAAGCTCTGCATCTAGGAGAAGCTCGAGACCAACCTACCTCCCACAATTCCCTCTGCCTCTACCTCAGATCTAGTTTGCAAAACAAGACCAGATCCAGCAATAACAAAGGTAATCGAGCATAAAAAGGGATACAGAAGTATACATAAGGAGCAGTAACTAGCTCAAGCCAGTAGGAACAACAGAGAGATCACTAGTGGGAGACAAACAGACCAGACTTCTAAATCCTTACGTTCTTCCAGACCTGAGGGTGGGAGGGTGGGGTTGTAAGAACAAAGGCGAGATGAACACTCCACATGGAACGTTATGGTAAGGACATAACTTCTTTATGTGAGAGTGTTCAATCTCGCCATTTGTTCTTACAATGGGTAGCGTCCCTAGCTCCGTTACCCTGAGTGACTCACGGAAGAACGTTCCTGAGCACAGTGGAACCAAAAGATGCTCTATCCCTGGAAGTCCTATCAATTTTATAATGAGTGATGAATGTATGCGGTTTAGACCAAGTGGCGGCTGCACAAATAGTGTCCAATGGCAGATGAGCCGCATGAGCCAGAGATGTGGAAACTGACCTAGTAGAATGTCCCTTTGGTTTGGTGGGCAAAATCTGGTTTGAAGCAGAATACACAAAGGTTATACAATCAGTTAGCCATTTGGAAAGTGTGCACTTCGTCACTGCCATGCCCTTTTTGTTGTCCGCAAAAGCTATAAAGAGTTGGTCCGCTTTCCTATGGTCCTTAGTTCTATCCAGGTAGAATCTGAGTTGTCTATGAACATCCAATTTGTGTAACATATATTCCAGCTTGTTGGAGTGGTTCTTGAAAAATGTAGGAAGCTCAATGGACTGATTAATGTTGGCAACCGAACAAACCTTAGGGAGAAAGGAAGGGTTGGTGCGTAATGATACCCTGTCAGGGTGAAAAATTAAATATGGCTGCTTGATGGAAAGTGCCTGAAGTTCTGATACTCGTCTGGCTGAAGTGATAGCTACTAGGAAAAGAGTCTTCCAAGACAAGAACTTTAAGGAACAGGAAGAAGCTGGTTCAAAGGGTGGTAAAATTAACTGGGATAAGAGTAAATTTAGATTCCAAGGAGCTGTAGGTAACCTAACTGTTGGTCTGAGATGAAAGGACCCTTTCATGAAGGCTTTACAAAGCCTATGAGCCATAATGGGAGCTCCGTTTTCTCCTATGTGAAAGTTGGAAATAGCGGCCAACTGAACTTTTAAAGTGGCAGTAGAGGCTCCTTGGTGAAACAGAATGGACAGGAATTCCAAAATCTTGTTTAGGGGGGCTACTAAAGGATAAAAATGCTGTGTAGTTGCCCAGTGGACGAAACGTTTCCACTTACTGGTATAGATTTTAGTAGTGGAAGCCTTATGGGAGGCGACCAGAAAGTTCTGAACCGCCGGAGAGAGAAGATCAGACCTGGCTAAGTAGGGAAGCGGAGCAGCCAGGCTGCTAACTTGAGGGATAGGAGCGACGGGTGAGGAGCTCCTGACGAATGAGTCAGCAGATCTGGCACTGGGTCCAGAATCCAGGGCTCCTGCATTTGGTGGGCTTGAAGGGGAACCAAATCTGTCGAGGCCAGAATGGGGCAATGAGAATTATAGTCCTCTCCTGGTTCGTGGCTTTCTGAAGAAATTCCGGGATCAGTGGTATAGGAGGGAAAGCGTACAGGAGACCCGGGGGCCAATCGTGAATCAGAGCGTCCCTGGGGACATCCCCTGGAGGGGGAAGTAGCTTCTGCATTTGGTGTTCATTGGAGACGCAAACAGATCGCAGCAAGGCTGGCCCCATTTGCGGAAAATCCTTTCCGCCACTTTCTGATTGAGGGACCACTCGTGCGGTAACAGGATGGCTCTGCTCAATCTGTCCGCTATGACGTTGGATAACCCCGGGATGTGTGTTGCCATTAGAAAGCGACCCGTGGACTCTGCCCATTGCCAAATTCTCATGGCCTCTCTGCACAACTGGTAAGACCTGGTTCCTCCCTGTTTGTTTATGTACCAGACTACGGACATGTTGTCCGTCTGTACTGCAATAGTCCCTAGAGGTAGAAGGGGGGAGAAGTGTTGCAATGCTAGAAACACTGCCCTCATCTCTAGAACATTTATGTGCAGGTTGTACTCTAAGCTGGACCATTCGCCTTGGACGGTCTTTCCCTGAAAGATGCCCCCCCACCCTATCAGAGAAGCGTCCGTGGTCACCGTGGCCATTGGGTTGGGTAACACAAACTGTCGGCCGCTGATGAGGTTGTGATCCTGTAACCACCAAGACAGGTGTGCTTTGTAGGAATCGGTTATGTGAATCTCGTGCGTCAGCGGTAACTGCTGGAACGACCACTGTGTGAACAGCAGCCATTGGAGAATTCTCATGTGTAGCCTCCCCGTGGGAACTGCAATGAGGGAAGCTGACATGAGCCCTAAGACTTTCAGGACTAGTTTGGCTGGGGACTTCTTGGATAATAGTAGGAGAGATACGTGTTGTTGTAGGGAAGCTATTCTTGCGGAGGGTAGTTTTACTAGCAAAGAACGGGTATCTAGATCTGCGCCTATAAATGAAATATGCTGTGAGGGCTGTAACATAGATTTTTCGAAATTTATCGAAATCCCTAACAGAGCACAAAGGCTGATTGTGTAATCCCTGGCCTGCATCAGCTGACGCTCGGTGGTGGCGGTAAGGAGCCAGTCGTCTAGATATGGAAACACCCGGAATCCTAGGCGTCTCAAGTGAGACGCTACCACTGCCATGCATTTGGTGAAAACCCTGGGGGCTGAGGTTAGACCAAAGGGCAGGGCCCGAAACTGAAAGTGACTGGCTCCCAGCCGGAAGCGCAGGTAATCTCTGGACACTCTGGCCATCTTGATGTGGTAGTAGGCGTCCCTGAGATCTATTGAGCACATCCAGTCGTCCTTCTGTAAAAACGGAAGGATCGATTGAAGCGTGACCATCCGGAACTTTTCTTTCTTCACAAATGTATTGAGATTGCTTAGGTCCAGAATTGGCCTCCAGTCCCCTGTCTTTTTTGGAACTAAAAAGAACCTCGAGTAAGTTCCGGATCCTCTTTGGTCCGCCGGGACTGGTTGGATGACTCTTTTCTAGCAGCTTTGCGATTTCTATCGCTGCTGGTTTTCGCAGATGGCGTGGTACATCTGGAAACCGTCTTTGTGGTAATGGGGGAAATACAAAGGGGATTTTGTAACCTCTGGTGATAATGCTTTTTACCCAATTGTCTGAAGTAAGGCTTTGGCCAGGCCTGAGGGTATAAAGCTAAGCGACCCCCGACTGCCTCCAGAGCAGGACAGTTGGGCCTCCTCTCAGGAGTGCTGGAAAGGCTTCCCAGGGATAGTATCCCTGTCACCTTGGTTCTGCGGACCCCCTCTGCCGCCAGAGCGGCGTCTTCCATTTCTGCCCCCTCCTCTGCCTCTGGGGGGGGCATCACCCTGTGTGCCTGGGAAAGAACCCTGGGGTTTACGAAACCACATCTTTCCACCTCGTTGCCCTTTGGGGTACGGTCTGGATGGGGTGGAAAAACGGACTCCGACAGCAGACAGAGTCTTTCCTTCCTGCTCACACCGGGTTAGGGTCTCCTTTACTTTGGGGCCAAAAAGGGTGGCACCATCAAAGGGGGCATTAGTAAAGGAAGACTTGAAGGCTTCCGCAAAGGAGCACCATCAAAGGGGGCGTTAGTAAAGGAAGACTTGAAGGCTTCCGCAAAGGAGCACAGCCACATCCAGGATTGTCTACGAAGAGCAATCGCTGAAGCTGCAGCCCTACTCGACCCTTCAGCCGCATACGAGATGAGCCTCATGGACGAGTTCACTATGGATGTAAGGGTGTTGAGCTGTGCTGTAACTTTGTCCGAGACAGCAGCATCTGTATTACCCTGGAGGGTATCTCCCAACTCCTTAACTAGATCCCTCTGTAATCGTGTGAAGTGTGTCAGGTAGTTCAGCGATCGCATGGAAAAAGTCGCTGAACTGAAAATGCGCTTCCCATATCTGTCCACGGTCCTAGAGTCTCTGTTAGGGGGATGGACAGACTAGGAAGATTCGGACATCTCCTTTTTAGTGGCTGCGGCCACCACCATAGCGTCCACTGGAATTCCCTTAGTAAGGTATGGCTTGTCCTGAGGGGCAGTTATGTATTTGTTAGGTTTCCTGGGAACTGGCTCCACTGTGTCAGGTGCCTCCCACGCCCTTCGAGCAATTAACTCCATTAACTCGAAGGGCAGAGTGACCCAGGAGGAGGAAGGGTGAGCACCAAATGCCTCCAGCAGAACCGACTAATCCTCAGAAGGGGGTAGGGCCTGCCAATCACCTCTCTGCTTCAGGATCTCCAGGATGTCAGCAAAGGAGACATCCTCTGAGGGCGATTTTGGGGACCCTTCTGACTCATCTAAGTCAGTATCCGATGTTAAAGATTCTTGTGGAGAATCTAAGTGCCTCCTCTTGCACAACTTTTTCCTCGGAACGTCATCGGGAAGGGCTTCCGATGAGGCCTCAGAGGAAAAAGGGGCTCCCTTCTGGGAGTGGCTGAGACACTGGTGCTCTACGCTTATGGGTAGTCGTGGGTGCAGAAGTAGACAACGGACCTTTATGGGAGAGAGAAGTTGCTTCCGTTGACGTGGTTGTCTGAGAAGACAATACCTTCCTCATGAGGTCAAAGGCCCCCGGACCCCGAGTCGAGGAGTCCTCCGGTTCCGAAGAACGCGGAAGTGTCTCCGACGCGGAGGCCAAGGGCATCGACCCTGAGGACAGAGCCGAAGTGATCCGTGCCGAGGCACCGAGGGGGAGAGTCGGCACTGAAAGATCGGTTAGACTCTCGGTCCCGGAGCCAAGGAGAGATAGTCGGTTCCATGAGTCCGCTAACGGTTCCGACGGAGCGGAGGTCAACGGTGCCGACAGAGGAAGGGACGGTTCCGGCACCAAGGGTTCCACTATCATCAGATCAACGTCTCCCAGCTCCGAAAGCTGTGTAAGCCTCGGAGGAGGACCAGATGGAGATAAGGGAAGGCCTTCGAGTCTCGACACCAATTAGGAGGAGACTGAAATGAGCTTGGACAGGGCCGTGTTCTCCATTAACTTCTGCACCACATGATCTACGTCGGTGTCGGAGAGGGGCCTGGAAGAATGGGTCGAAGGAACAGAGGACAGTACCGACCTCAATAAAGCAGGAGGTGGAAGCTCTGACACCGGTTCCAAGACTCGAGGCTCGGTCACAGTAAGAAGCTCGACACTCGGCCCCGAAGCCTGTGGAACCGGTGAACGAACTTTAAGCGAAGAACTCGGAGCTGATAACATGGGCTCCGATGTCTTCGACCACTTCGAGGACTTAGAAGCCTGGTCCGACTTGTCAAGCGCCTCTTGGAAGGCAGGCTTCAAAAGACCCCTATCTATAAGCTTCCTGCGTCTATCTGTCATGACCCTTCCACTAAAAGAATGACAGATAGCTTGTAGATGGAGAGGGCCAAGACAGTAGACACAGGAGCTATGGTTGTCTGTGATAGACATCTTTTGCCCACACTGACACCTCTTGAATCCAGACTTGGCTTTTTCAGACATATCCTGTAGAGAAAAACTGTACAAGTAGCAAATAACACTTTTGTCAAGAAAGTTAGATACAAGTCCACAAACACAGCAATAATAATTGCAAGTATCAATCCTAAATCTAGTAACTAGGAGGGGTAGGCCCTAAGGAAACTAAACTATATATATATATATATATATATATATATATATATATATAAATTATATATATTAGTGTAGCCAACAAGGATGATCCAGACACACACACTCACACTAAAGTTAAGTTCCCAAAAAAAATCCGAAGATTTCACAAGAAAATATAACAAGAAATTAGCTTATCTTCCCAAAAGTTGGTCAGAGCTCTCAAACTCGATGCGATTGGTTGCAGCGGCAAACTAGATCTGAGGTAGAGGCAGAGGGAATTGTGGGAGGTAGGTTGGTCTCTAGCTTCTCCTAGATGCAGAGCTTTGCTAAGCGGCCAACTCAGAGTCGAGGATCGGCTCCAACACCCATTGTAAGAACAAACGGCGAGATTGAACACTCTCACATTTTGCCGTTTACTTATGAAAAGAAAATTCTTTTGAAGTCTACTTGGGGTATACATGCCTATGCAAAAGCTTCCATTCAAAAATCCAAATCCTCCTGGGAGTTGTTGCATACTTAATAGCCATACAAATTTCTTCCGGTTTTCCTTTATAAATTGCTTCTTTACTCTCGCTTCCCAATCTTTTCCAACATCTTCTGAGTTGTATAGTTATGATTTTATACACTCTTGTAATTCTACTTTAAATGCATCTACTAGTCAATACTAAACTACAAACTCTACCAGAGATGTTCTTTAACACATACCTATTCTTTTCTAATATGCCTGTATGCTGCCTTTCCTATCTGGGACTGATTATCTCCAACATGCAATCTAAAATCCTGGATTAGCTGCATCCCATAATATTATTTTTTTCTCATGAATTACCTGCTCCCAATATCTTGGTTCTTTGCTTATTTTAAATCCCTGCCTCCTCTCGTCTATTTTGCATGCCCTTAATTGGAGACATCCATATATTCATAAAACCTCCTTTCCTTTGCTGGCTCAGTTCTTAGAACACTTTCTGCTATGTTAGGAATATACTACTCACTATAGCTGTTATAGTCTCCTTAAGGACTTGCTTCCAAAATCTTCATTTCTATCTTGCCAACTCCTTCACCATTTCATCATCATTGTATTTCAATGTTCATTACTCTGTTAAGGCCGTCAAATCCTTGCCTCCCCTCCACAAAATCACACTGATCCAGATCAATGTTGGTACTATCTTGACCATTCTCTTAGCAAAAATAGACTATTTATTAAACAAGTCTTAAAATCTAAACAGTATATGAAGCTGGATCCGAAGGGTCTTTCCTCTTTGGGTAATACAGCCACCACAGTTTTCTTCCAAGATGATGGCACTTTCCCACCCCCCCTTACAGTAATGTTAAAGCCTTCCAGATCTTTATCACTTTCTCCTCTCCAAAATATCAAATTTCCACAGGAATACTGTCTGTTCCTGCTGACTTTCTTAATGATTACTTACATCTGTTCTTGTCTTAGCTACTCATCTTCTACTAACATTGGCATAATTAAGTTTCCCATAAATATTTCCATTTCTGTCATTTCTTGATTTCAAATTCCTCTACTTTATACAAATGTGCATAAAATTCCCAAACTATCTCTACTACTACTATAAGATACTCTTCTTGTCATAGGCTTCCTAGGTTTAACTACAACTCTTTGTATACTCTGGTATCAAAACCAGTTGCTTAACAGCAAGCTTTCTATACTCATGCATATTGTCCAAGAACTCCCTTATCTTTAGCACAGTTGCTCCTCTACTTGTACTGTAAGAATTCCCTTCTGCAACAATTAAATCTAGTTAACTTCTTTGAGAGGGTTACATATGCTGTTAATGGTGGTCGTGCTGCTCATACAATGTACCCTTTTGGGGGTGGAAACTTCTGACACCATACCTTATATATGCAAGGCATTTGGGTAAGCTAAATGCTATAAATGTGAGTCTGTGTTAAGATAGATAACCAAACCGGTTTAAGAGAACCCACGTAGTTTGTGCAGCAAGTGCCTCATCTGGAAGTGTGAAGGCAACCAGCACAACCCCCCCTTCCCCCTAGTCTATACTGGGACTCTCTTTTTTTGGCCTTTTATTCTCCGATGTTTAAAATGAGAACCAGGACCCATGGTTACCAAAGGTCTGCAGATGGCTGCAAACTTGATGTTCTTGTCGAGACCCCCCTCGATACATGTACCCTTCAGAAACAAGTTAACCTACTTAATACCTGGTATACTGAAGATGGGCTCAAATTAAATGCAGAAAATTCCACAATGACTCCACACTGAAAAGCAGACTGATTACAGAGCTTTCATTTTGAAAAATTGAAACAAAAGTTATCAGTTTGGATAAAATTCAGTTATCAGCTGGTAATTACTCTGCTGGTATGCCAACAAAGTAGAACTGTACAGAAAGTAAAAGAAAATCCACCAGAAAAACAGAAGAAAAAACTTTGGAGTGGATCTTACAGTTGTTAAGCTGAAACTCTGCTTTTTGCTTAAGTACAAGAGACAGGAAATTATAAAAATAAATCAAATACACTCAAAGGTGTTTAAAATAAGAAAATATAAAAATATTATAAAGTCAAATAACAAAAGGCTGTCAAAACAGAAGCTTTAATTATCTATTTAGGAAATCTGATAAAACTACAGAAATCAAACACTGAAATGCAAGAAAGAAACAGGAGGCTGCTCAAAAAGAAACTTTAAAAAAAGTAAGAGTTGGAAGACACAGCACACAGAGAAAAATTATATTTTCTGCTATACCAGAGATAATGGACGAAAAAGACAATTAATTAATGTAATTAAACTACAAATAAACTGGAGTAATATTCTACAGCAGGATTTTTTTTTTTAATTGAGAAGGATCATCATGTGTATGTGCATGTTCCAAGTCTGGTCATGAGGCAGCAACCAAGACCTATATTAGTAAAGATACAATCACAGCACCAAACATAAATTGCTCTTAAAAAAAAAAAAACTGTGGAAAAATGGAATAGTATTAAAACTGGGGGCACCAGAGTGCTTACAGAAAATGATTACTTGCAGTACAACAGGAAGAGGAGAAGAACAAATTATCCCAGCAATAAGGGGGTGTCGAACGGCAGGTGTGACACTGAAGCTGCTACAGCTGTCTTCAAAATATTTTGTCCTGCAAGGTCAAAGGCATTTTTGGATGAAGTACAGGCTAAGGAGGAAATAATGTTTAGCCAACAAAGAATGAACAAGCAAGTTGAATGGGACTCTGCTTGTCAATCTCCTGTAAATCCCATAGAGAGACTTCACCAGTGAAACCTTTTTCCACTGTTCCAAAGGAAATCGAATTGGCGACAGAAAAAAAAGCCCAGCAGATAAGAATAATTGAGAGTTCACTAGAATTGAGCCAGAGATCAGTTGTGCAAGGCTGAGATGATCAGGAAAATGACTAGTAACTGTGAAATTAGTGACTATATGTGACATCTACCTGTAAAGCATCAATCCCGTTAGATGTAGTTTAAGTATATGAATTGTGGTTCGGCAAGAAAAAGCTGTAAAAGAATGGTTGCTTATCGACTGTGTAAAGTGCTGGTAGAACTGTATAAATTCCACAATATATCATTAATGTTTAGAAGTTGTTCAGTCTCTTCGGCATCCTAAGTAAAATGTTCTCATTATCACTATATGTACAGTGGACATAAAAAGTGTACCCACCCTTGTTAAAATGCCATTTTTTTTTATACAAAAAATGAGACCACAATAAATCATTTCAAAACTTCTCCCACCTTTAATGTGACCTATAACCTGTACAATTCAATTGAAAAACAAAATCTGTTAGGGTAATAAATATAAAAAATAAAAAATGTACAGTAAGCTGGTTGCATAAGTGTGCACACCCTTAAACTAATACTTCGTTGAAGCACCTTTTGATTTAATTACAGCATTTCGGTCTTCTTGGGTACACACCTGCCAACTAAAGAGATGTTATTAAAATTAATTTGTGTATCTTTAAAATTGGATATTTAAAAGATGGTATACAGTTTGCGTGATAAGAGCATGTGAAGTTTGCAAAACTGTACATTTTTATACCTCATGAAGGCCTCACATGGTATGACAGGTATCAAACTTGAAAAGGTAAACTTGGTTACCGATCCATTTGCAAGTTTTGACAATCTGTCTCCATGTAGCTCTTTGCTCTCTACCACTGGAGTTTTACGTATTTTGTAACATTCCAACACCCCAAGTTCAGGTTTTAAAAAGTAACTATCCAACAAACAAACCACTATTTCAGTTATTATCCAACCACAGGTCCTGCATTACTTTTATTAGTGCCCCTAGCAGCACACAAACTTGCCACTGACAACTACAGTTCTGTGCTGTGTATCTCTTTGAATTATCAATTCTGTATTTAGTAGCCAAACTCTGAAGTTCATCCATGACTTTTTTTTGCAGATAATAAAAACTGGAATCACTCCTCTCTATTACATTACTTTCCCCACTTACTCAAATTCCTCAAAACGGCAGCTTTAGCAAAGTTGAACAGTTACTTGGATTTAAGGCAACCTACTTTCAAGCAAGCAATATAGCTTCTGGCAGGGTCACATAGCACTGCCACCACACTACTGCCTTTATTAACCACACAGTTAAGGAACAGAAAAATAACCATTTTACTGAAGTATTACTCAATTGCTTTTTATGCTGAATGATGTGGCCATCTGTCAAACAAACAAGTATGCCATTTCATTTGTCACCTCATCACTAACAACCTGCAAAAACTGCTAAACTTTTTTCCTAGACAACAGCCTCTCAATCACTTACAAAAAACAAGGACACCACTGCAAGTTCCCTGATAAAAGCAAACTGGCTCCTCACCAACAACAGAGTCAAATTACCAGCCTTGCTGCTAACATACAAAATCCTTTTTCTGTGCAGCTTTCCTCTCTCAGAGGAACTTAAATTTAAAGAAACCGCTACAGATGTCCATTTTTCTAGGACCTCTCATCTAACACTTACCACCTTATTTTTAATTCTAGATATCAGACAGATTCAATCTTTATGCAACAATTCTTCGCAGAACCCACTTCCATCACACGAGTTGCTGTTCTAGTATTCTCCTTTAGGATGAAAATAGCATTTCTCAATAATGACACATGCTGCCAAAGCTATGCTACAGTTACCAAGTCGATTGCTGTGAGGCTCCAGCTCATCTATCTGGAATTTTGTAAATAATTCTATGTGATTTGTGAAATATTAATAGTTCATATGCTTGTCTTACAAATGTAAGTAAACGATATGTTATGTGGATATTAAACTACTCGTGCAGAAGTATGTGTTGAACTGTATGTTATGTACTGAGCTTCAAGAATGTAACCACAGTGTACCCTACTGGAAAAGAACAGAAAATTATATAAACTATATGCTTATGCAAATGTATGTTTTGATAGTAGAGTTCGAACATACAGAGTTAAATTGCAAACCCTCAAGAAAAGCAAACAGTTTTATGACTGTGTTTATCTCAGTTTCAAGGCAGCTAGGAGACGGGATGTTTACAGCTAGAGGTTTCTTTCTATTGTCCGGAAAAAAGAAATAATTACAGATTTCAAATGTAAAAGTGTTTAACGGTTTTATGACTTCCAGTTCTAAGCAAACTTCTGAGAAAAGTATTTTTCACAGAGAAATGTTAAATTCTGTTGATATCCGTTAGCCTGGGAACTGAAGAAAAGTGACAAATAGCGATGTCATCCAGTTGACCCAACAGTAATGTGTTATTATTAATTTAAGAACTATCACTCAGAATCTGTACATTTTGTATTTGTCTTTGGACCTGAAAACATCTATTTTCAGCACTTTTCATCTGTATTTGCCTTGCTCTGTAAGATTTAGATACAGTATTTCTTTTAGAGATAGATAGGAATATAGTAAAGATTAGTTCAGATGTTTTCTGTACTTATGTGAGATTGTCCTGCAATGTTGTTTTAAAATACTTCCTGTGATTTTGAACTCTGTAGTCACTGTGCTGAGTTACTGATTATTGTCTTGTTTTTTTTATTATTTATTAAATATATTTAAACCTTTTAATTGTGGCTGGTTTGTTTAGAGATACAGAGGATATAAAAAAAAGTGTACACACCCCTATTAGTGCCAGTTTTTTGTGATATAAAAAATGAGACCACAATAAATCATTTCAAAATGTTTCCCATGTTTAATATGACCTATAACCTGTACAATTCAATTGAAAAAAATCTGTTAGGGGAAAATATAAAAAATAAAAAACGTTCAAAAAGCTGGTTGCATAAGTGTGCACACCTTTAAACTAATACTTTGTTGAAGCATTTTTTTATTTAAATATAGCATTCAGTCTTCTTATGTACATACCTGCCATCAATTAGAGAGACTCCGATTAACCCAAAATAATGTTAAGCTGTCCTAGTAGGATTTTCCTGACATTTACTCAGTTCCCTGCTACAGCAAATGCCATGGTTTCACAGACAGCTTTCAAAGCATCAAAGGGATCTCATTGTTGAAAGGCATCAGTCATGAGAAGGGTACAAAAAAAAATTCCACAGCATTGGATATACCATGGAACATGGTGAATGCCTAAGAAACAGATGGTTAAGATGGCTGAAGATTTAATTACCCTAATTAGGGGTTCCCATCTCCCTCCTGATAAAAGGCCAAGACAAGAGGAAGATTATGCTTCCTCTGACTAGGTTTCCATTTCTTCAGATACCTCAGAGGAACAGGAGTACTCTTTTCCCCCTTATGAAGATTTTGATGCTGAAGAGTCTATGGTAGGTACAAAACTGTACTATGTTCATCGTGTTGCACTGCTGCAGTCATCACACTTGGGTTGAATCCCAAAGCTAAGGATGGGTGGTGGAGTTAAACAGGGTTTGGAGAAGCTAGTAGGCCCTGCAGAACTGCAGTGGCAAAGCCAACTCTAGTCTTAGAGTATAGAGGCAAGTGATAGTGCTTGGTGAAGGTGTGCACTGAGCTCCAAGTTGCAGCTTCCAAAATATCCTTGGTTGGTACCCCCTGTGAAAGGCTGTTGATGTAGCTGTAGCCCTGGTGGAGTGGGACATAATGCTAGTAGGTACCGGTTTCCCATGATGTGTGTAACAAACGTATGTAATGTCTAATCCATTTAGAAATAGTCTGTTTTGAGATAGCAACACTGAAGGACCAGCAGTAATTTCTGACAAGTACTGTTTGTGTACTACATGTGACAACCATCTCCCATATTCTCCACCTGCCTGGACAATGGGGTAGGGTTGCAAGACGGAAGCCTTTTCTTGCACAGAAAAGCATCCAGGCCCAGCTAAAATTTGGAAAACAATACATCAAGTCTCCCAAAAGCATGTGGGAAAATGTGTTATGCTCTGATCTGACTAAGGTTGAACTTTTTGGCCACAATTCCAAAAAGTACATTTGGTGCAAAAACAACACATTGCATCACCAAAGAACACTATCCCCATGGTGAAGCATGGTGGTGGCAGTACCATGCTTTGGGGTTGCTTTTCTTCAGCTGGAACTGGGACTTTAGTCAAGGTAGAGGGAATTATGAACACTTCCAAATACCTGTCGCTTTGGCCCAAAGCCTTCAGGCATCTGCTAGAAAGCTGAAGATGAAGAGGAATTTCACCTTTCAACATGACTGACCCCAAGCATACATCCCAATCAACAAAAGAATGGCTTCGCCAGAAAAAAATTAAAGTTTTGGAATGGCCAGCCAGAGCCCAGACCTAAATCCAACAGAAAATTTGTGGGGTGACCTAAAGAGGGCTGTGCACAAGAGATGCCCTCACATTCTGACAAATTTGGAGCACTTTTGCAAGGAAGAGTGGGCAAATACTGCCAAGTCAATATATGCCATGCTGACAGACTCCTACCCAGGAATGCTGAATGCTGTAATTAAATCAAAAGGTGCTTCAACAAAGTATTAGTTTAAGGGTGTGCACACTTATGCAACCAGCTTGTTTTACATTTTTTATTTTTTCCTTCAACAGATATGTTTGCTTTTCAATTGAATTGTATAGGTTATAGGTCACATTAAAGGTGGGGAAAGTTTTGAAATTATACTGTGGTCTCATTTTTTACATCACAAAAACCTCGCATTTTAACAGAGGTGTGTACACTTTTTATATCCACTGTATTTAAGTTCTTACAGTACTTGCATATGTATTTGCTGACACTGTATAGGCCACTCCTAAATAGCCTTAAAAGTCTTGACCACACTTAGCATTTGGATAATAGTAACATTACACGGTAGGACTGGACACCCTTTGGTAAAGGCCTTATAGTAGCCGATAAGCAAGGGTGGTTGGTGACAGTTGGTACTACCTTATAATTTGTCAGAAGGGGACATAGCTAGTAAACCTCTGCCAGCCTCTCCCAAGGGTGTCTGTGTGTGTGGGTGTGTATGTGTTTGTATATCAATCAAATCTCAATGTGTCTGTCAGCTACTTGGGCAGGGACATGAAGCACTGATTGGACAGAGGCTGCTGGAGGTCTTAGCTTGGCCTCCTGGCTGAAATCTTAACCCTATAGCTGTGCCAGTAGGGAGTCTTACTGGGGATCTGGAGAAAGAGCGAGAAACTAACCCCAGACTGACTGATCTCTGTGTGCTCTTAAGGGAAATTGTACATTACTGCGTGTGTACTTCTCATCCACCCAATGTGGACGTCCCTCACTGGTGCCAGTGGTGAGGATTGAGGCTCCTTGATAACTGGACCATTGCAGGGGCATCACATATTGTTTGGCAGTGGTGGGATAGCCACATTGTATATTAATTGGCTTGCACTGGTGTGGATATTGAATTCCTGTAGCTTGTGTACAGCGGTCACTGAAGGTGCTTGTACTCCATCAGCCATGCAGTGAACATTCAGAGTTCATAAACAATTGTTTTACTTTTTTTGTTAGCTTAGTTAGTCAGGGAGAGCAGGCAAGCATGTCAGCAGAGGAGTATGGCAAGCTGGCAAGGAGCCATTTGTCTGTGATGTGCCAGGTTAAAGGACTGGTGCATGCCAACCTGACTAAAGCAGATATGATTGCAGCTTTAGTCACAGCTGCATCAGAGAATAGCAACCAGGAAGAAAATCAGACTGGCTGTGGAGATGTATAACTCTCAGAAAATAGACAGCTCAACCTTTCCACTGAGGACTTAAAAATCAGTCTAGAATTAGACAGGATTGAGGTAACTGAAGCCCAGAAGCAACAAAAGTCAATAAATTTCTTCCACAATTTACAGAGGGGGATATTTTGATAGTTTCATTCATATGTTTCAGAGAGTATGTAAACAGTATAATGTTGACCAAGGGCTCTGGGTACGGTTCCTGACCCCCTTACTCCATGGTAAAGCTGTAACTGTTCTTTCCAAACTGTCAGATACTGACTTTTTAAATTACAATGTTTTCAAGAACTGTTTGCTAGAATTTTTTTTAAGTTAACACCTGAAGCTTATAGGAAAAAGCTTTGTGAGTATAGACGCAAGGCAGATGAAAGTGTGTGTGAATATGTTGCTGAACTAAGCACTTTGGGTGAGTGGATGTCAGGTCACCACATCTGAAGGGCTGGCAGACCTTTTGGTGAGGGAACAAGCCCTTAGCACTTTGCCTGAGGACATAAGAATCTGGTTAGCTGATAGACAATGCCTTACTGTAAATGAGTCTGGGAAGAAGGTACACCTACATCTAGCAAGCAGGGCATCACTGCACAGGAAAGGACACACAGTGCTGCTCATGGGTCTAAGGGAATGCATGGGAGGGCAGCCCAGACCGCCCCAACAGAGTCCGCTAGTAGCAGGGGAAGCCACTGGTCCAGGTACACGTCCAGGACCTAGGGTTAAATGTTTTAAATGCAACCAGTGGGGCCATGTAGCATATAGATGTCCACGGAGGCAAGGTGGGGAAAAAAGGTGGGAAAGCCAGTAAGTGGGAATGACAAAATGCCAATAGTAGGTTGTCTTTAGACAACAAGGGTACCAAACTATCAACCTGCAGATGTCCTGATAGGGAATGATCTTGATAATGCAGTGCCATGTGTTCATGCAGTTAACACTCAGTCAGGCTTGAAGACAAGCATGCGGGTCTGGCAGCCTGGGGAGACCCAACAGACCGCACACTTGCAACCAAGACTGGTGAGATGGTTACTTCAGGGAGGGAGCTACCCTGCAGCAGTGAGCCTGAAGGTGAGCCACAGCTGCTTCTGGGTACTGATGTTCCCTTGGACAGAGTGACTGCAAGGGCAGAGGTGAGTAGGAGTACCCAGGCTGACAGGGAGGCACCACTGTAAGAGGATACCAGACTTCCTGTGGAAGGGGAGCTGGGAAGGGTTACAAAGAGAGTTGAGACAGGCTCAGGTCTCAGACCCTACATTACAAGGCCTGAGGAAAGTAGCTAATGATGCACTGGATTGTCAAGGGAAGGGGGAATCTGTATACTGCACAGGTAGTGGACCCCTGAGGGAGGGCTAAAGGGTAGAGAATACAGCAGTTGGTAGTGCCCAGATTCTACTGTCTGGCAGTTCTAGCCATAGCCCATGACATTCCCTTTGCAGTTCATATGGGCATAAAACGTACAAAAACGTACTATGCAGAACTTTTATTGGCCTGGGATTTCCAGAGATGTAACAGGGAACTGCATGACCTGTGAGCAGTGCCAAAAGGTAGGCAAAGCACAGGAGACAAGGTGAAAGCTCCTTTGATGCCTTCGCCTGTGACTGAGAAGCCATTTCAGAGGGTAGCCTATGGATATTGTGGGGCCTCCGTGTACCCTAAGTTCCAGAGGAAAAAGTATATCCTAGTAGTAGTAGATTATACTACCAGATACCCTGTGGAAGTGGCTCTGTCCTCCACTGAGGCAGACAAGGTGGCAAATGCTTTATTAGAATTTTTCAGCAGGGTAGATTTTCCAAAAGAAATACTGACTGACTGACAGGTGCCAATTTCACATAAGACCTCCTGGCTTTGTCTGTGGAAGTACTGTGGGGTGAAGCACCCAAAGACTACCCCCTACCATCCCCAGACTAATGGTCTTGTTGAGAGGTTAAACTCTATACTCAAGACCATGTTACGGGCATTTGCAAACCAGTTTAGAAAGGAGTGGGACAAATATTTGCACCATCTGTTTACTTACACAGAGGTGCCCCAGGAATACACAGGTTTTTCACACCCTTTGAGTTGTTGTATGGGCATAGGGTGAGGGGGACCTCTAGATTTAATTTGAGATGAGTGGGAGGGTGAGTGCGAATCCCACAAGGAGTCTGTTGTGGCATATATCCTAAACCTCAGGACAAGGCTCAGGGAACTCATGGGCTTGACCGAGGAGAACCTGGCAGAAGCCCAGCAGCAGAAAAAGGTCTGGTATGACAGGAATACGCAAGCTAGAGAGTATGCTGTACGGCAGCAGGTGATTGTTCTCTTTCCTGTCAGACAACTTGGAAGGAACCCTACAAGGTGGTAAGGAAGGTCAGTGATGTTAACTACATGGTAGAACTGCTAGGCAGGAGGCAGGGCCACAAATTGTACCTTGTTAACATGATGAAACCTTACCACAATAGGGAGGCCCTTGTGCTGAGTATTTGCAGTGGATTGCAGGAGTCTGATGGGGACCTGGTGACTGACCTCCTTAGTGAGGCATAGACTGACACCTCAGTGGAAGGGGTAGCAATGTCCCAGCAGCTATCCCATACCCAGATTTGAGAAATCTGAGCAGTGCAAAAGGAGTGTGGGGACATGTTCACTGGGAAACCAGGGTGCACCCACTTGGTGCAGCATCATGTGGATACAAGACCCCAAAGGCCTATTAAGCAGGCCCCTTATAGAGTGCCTGAGAGAGTCAGACTCTGAGGGAGGAGACAGAGGAAATGCTGGAACTAGGGGTAATTTAGGAGTCCAGCAGTCCCTGGGCCTCCCCAGTGGTGCTGGTACCAAAGAAAGATGGCAGCACCAGGTTCTGAGTGGACTACATGAATTTGAACAGCACCAGGTTCTGAGTGGACTACATGAAATTGAACAGTCACACAGAGTCAGATGCTTACTCCATTCTAGGACAGATGAAGCCCTAGAACAGCTGGGTGGGGCTAAATATCTTACCAAGGGTTACTTGCAACTGCCCTTGACTCCCAGTGCAAGAGGGAGGTCAGCTTTTGTGACTCCTTTTGGCCTGTATGAGTTCATAAAGATGCCCTTTGGGATGAAAAATGCCCCAGCGACTTTCCAGAGGATAGTAAATCATATCCTAGCAGGAGATTTTGCTCTTGCTTACCTAGATGATATTGCCATCTACAGCCATTCCTGGCAACAGCACCTTCAGCATGTCAGGGTGGTACTGAGCAGACTACAGAGGGCAGGGTTGACCATTAAGACAAGCAAATGTCAGGTGGGTATGGCAGAGGTCTCCTACCTGGGAATGAGTAGGGAATGGTAAGATCAGGCCAGAACCTGCCAAAGTGGAAGCCATTCAGGCATGACCTGACCCGGTTACTAAAAAGCAGGTGAGGGCATTCTTAGGGACAGCAGGGTACTAAAGAAAGTTTGCCCCCAGTTACAGTACCATAGCTGTTCCCCTAACAGACCTGACAAGGAAAAACAGGCCATATAAGGTAGTGTGGACCCCAGCATGTGAGCAGGCATTCCAAAAGCTAAAAGGAGCTTTGGGAGGACCCCCTGTGTTAGCCAGTCCAGATTACAGCAAATAATTTGTTGGGCAGGTGGATGCTTCAAACCATGGGGTGGAGGCTATACTTGGCTAGATTTCTTCAGAGGGAGAAGTGCACAGTACAGTTGTGAACACTTACCATAAATGTAGATGTTCAAGTGTATTCACTGTTGCAGTCATTACATTTGGGTAATCTGCTGGCAGGTTGCCCTCAGTCAGCCTGAATTCCAAAGAAATGGGTCATGCATCGGTTGCTGTCTCCTCTTCCATGACGTCAGGTCGCCAGGGGTATAAAACAAGCAGCCAATGTCATTTTCTTTAGTTTTTCTTGCCCCAGAAGTCAGGTGCCCCAAAAAAGATAGCAAAAATATATATGTATAAAAACTATATATACATGCATCAATATAAACTTTACCTTCATCTACAATCAAATACACCACATAGGTTGTAGAAGATAAAGAAAGATAAAACTCCAGAATGAAAGGGGGATGGCGGGCGGGTAACCTGGACTGCAACAGTGAATACACTCTAACATCTACATTTATGTGTACACAACTGTACTATGTTCTTCATGTTTCACTGTTGCAGTCATTACATTTGGGTAGAATCCCAAAGCTATGGTTGGGAGGCTGGAGCTAAACAACATTAAGTGCGGCTATAAGGCACTGCAGAACAGCAGTGGCAAAGCCTGCCCTGGTAGAGAGGCAAATGATAATGCTTTGTAAAGGTGTGAACAGAACTCCAAGTAGCAGACTCCAGAATGTCTTTGGTTAGTACTCCTCTGAGAAAGGCTGCTGAAGTAGCTGCAGCTCTGGTGGAATGAGACCTAATTCCCTTGGGTACAGGTTTACCATGGTGTAAGTAGCAGAAATGAATGCAGTGGCTTATCCACTTTGAAATAGTCTGCTTTGAAATAGCCTTTCCTTCTGATCCTGCAGCATATGTCACTAGTAATTGCTCAGTTTTTCTTAGGAGCTTTAGTCCTGCTCAAGTAGAATCTTAGCTGTCGGTGTACATCCAAGGAATGCAGAATTCTCTCCCCCTTGTTCTGCGGATTTGGATAAAAAGTTGGCAGATGAATAGTTTGGTTAAGAGCCACATTGGAAACCACCTTAGGCATAAATGTTGGATTTGCCCTCAGAGACACCCTATCTGGTTGAAATAGGATAAAAGGCTTCACAGCCATGAGGGCCTGTAGCTCTGAGACTCTTCTTGCTGAGGTAATTGCTAGCAGCAGAGCTGTTTTCCATGATAAGAACTTTATATCAGCAGTAGCAGCTGGTTCAAATGGAGGCAGGGTGAGCTTTTCCAACACATAATTGAGGTTCCATGCAGGTATTGGTGATCTTCTAGGAGGCCTTAAATTGTTGGCTCCTCTAAGATAATGTTTTAACAAAGGATGAGAAAAGATTGGTGGCTCTATTGTAATGAGCCAAAATGGCAGAGACATGGATTTTAATTGATGAGAAAGATAGGCCTTTGTCAAGCATTTCAGTCAAGTATTGTAATATCTGAGGAATATTTGGTTCCACTGTATCAGTTTCTTGTGCTTGATTCCAAGCACAGAATCTCTTTCATTTATCAGCATACGATTTTCTAGTACAAGGCCTTCTGGCTTCCAAAATGACATCCATCACAGCTTTACTGAGAGGTGTTGTCTGTATAACTACATGATCAGCCATGCTGCCAGGTTCAGTGTCTGGAGTTGATTGTTTTGCTGGGACAGTAGTTGAGGTCTTTGAGGTAAGGTCCAAGCTGGGTACTGAGACAAGTTCCTTAGGATTGGGTACCAGTATTGGTGGGGTCAGTCCAGGGCAATTAGTATTATCTTTGGTTTCTCTTGTCTGACATTTAGGAGGACCTTGGGAAGAAGAGGCAGAGGAGGAAAGGCGTAAACTGATAGGTTTTTCCAACTGAAGGATAGGGCGCCCACTTTCCATGCTTGTCTGTGATAAGTCCTTGTGCAGAATCTTTTCAATTGATAACTTTGAGGAGAGGCAAATAGATGTCTGGGCTCCCCCATTTCTTTATCATCATGCTGAAGACTTGTGGATCTAGTTTCCACTAATGAGGATCCATAAGGTTTCTACTTAAATCGCCTGCCAGAGTATTTTGTTTTCCTGGCAGGAATTGAGCTTGAAGATGTACTTGATAAGTCAAAGCTGTGTCCCACAGTGCCATGGCTAATCTACAAAGGGGGTATGAGTGCGTGCCCCCCTGCTTGTTTATATACCACATGACCGTGGTGTTGTCGGTCTTCATCAGTAGTTGTCCTGGATGAAGTAAGTCCTTGAAGGCTGGGCATTTTGAACAGCTAGCATCTCTTTCTGGTTGATATGTAGATGCATTTGTTTTGGGGTCCATATGCCCTGAATGCATCTTCCCGCCATGTGGGCCCCCCCAGACATAATCTGATGAGTCTGTTGTTAAGGTTTGGCTGGCAGAGGGTAGAGTGAAGGCATGTCTCATGTTTTGGTGACATGCCTTTGCCCACCATAGAAACTCCTGTTGTAGGGCAGGGAATGAGAGGAATCAGTTTCCAGATTGCGATAATGTTGACTCCATAAGCTTTTTAAGTACCATTGAAGTTTCCCCATATGCAGTCTTGCATATGGAATCAGTAGGATGCAGGATGCCATGAAGCCCAAAGCCTGCAGAATTTGTCTTGTAGATAACTGGGTTTTTGTTGCCATCAGTTTGAAGTAAGTAGTCAGTTGCCTTTGCTTGTATGACGTGAGGTAAGCCATCTGGGCAGTTGTATTCAAGCTTGCACCCAGGAATGTTATCTTTTGAGAGGGTACCAGATGTGATTTTTTTTCGTTTATTGTGTACCCTAGGCATGTTAGAAGCCTTTTCACAAATGCCAGGTGTTGAAGAAGAATGTCCTTGTTGTCTGCTTGAATGAGACATTTGTCCAAGTAAGGATATATTTGTATACTTTGTCTGCAAAATGCAATTACTGGTGCCAGGCACTTTGTAAAGACCCTGGGCACAGTAGATAAGCCAAAGGGCAGTGCAGAGAATTGGTAATGCATTAAGCCAGCCTTGAATCCGAGGTATCTTCTGCACGACTGCCTTATTGGGACATGCAGGCATGCCTCTTTTAGGTCTAATGTCACCAGCCAAGCATTTTTGCCCAGCATGGGCAGAAGCTGCTGCAAAGTCAGCATTTTGAATTTTGGAATGTCCAGGTATGTGTTCAAAAAATCAATAAATCCAGTATTGGCTGCCAGGCCTTGTCCTTTCTGGGTACCAAGAACAGTCTTGAGCAAAAACCTTATCCTTTTTCCTGTTCTTGTACTGGCTGAATGGCCCCCATATCCAGGAGGGACATAACCGGTTTCTGTGCCTCTGCCATTGATTTTTTGGCAGATCTGGCCAACCGTTTGCTACTGGCAGAGTATGGAAATGGAATCTGTATCCCTGTGATGCTATGTTTAGCACCCACTTGTCCTGGGTTAAATGCCAATTTTGAGCAAAAAGTGCTAATTTTCCCCCTAAGGGTGCTGCCAAAAGATAAGTGCTTGGTGTAGGCAGAGGGAAGTCATTGGGACGGTTTTCTGTAGGTATGCGCTTTATCTCCTCCAGATTTGGAGGTAGAAGCGCCCCATTGCTTTGACCTGTATGAATCTTGTGCCTGGTATCTGGAACCCTTAGGGCGTCTGGATTTGCCCCTTTGAGCTCTGTCTGACACAGGAAAGGACCAATTTTTGTAGGCCGGTGTCTACTGAATCTTGGTGGCTGTACTTGTAAGAAATCTTTTACAGTTTGCATAGACTTAGCTTTGTCTTCCATTTTCTTTAAACCTCTACTGCCTTAATACCAAACAAAGTATCATGCTGAAAGGTGCATCTAATAATTTAGCTTTAACATGATCAGGCAAATTTTGTTCCTTTAGGCAGGCATGCCTCATCACAGATCCAGTAACTGCGGCCCTGCAGGAGGCCTCTAAGGAATCAAAACCACATTGCAAAGTATGCTTTCCAACCTGTTCAGCTGCATGCAATAATTCCTGCAATTCTTTATTTTCTGCACATTCAGAAATCATCATTTTCTGTTTCAGCAATCCCATAACATGTTGTTGATACTTGAGCATATGAAACTGGCAGTTTAAGGCCCTAATTGCCAAGGTTGCAGATGTATAATCCTTTTTCCCCATCTATCCAGTGCCCTTAAATCTCTGTCAGAGGGGGTAGGATTTTTTGCTGTTGAGGCCTTAACTCCCTTTAGACCCTGTGAAATAATTTCAGGATCAGCAGCAGGGTTTCTAAATAAAATTTTGTGCGAGTCAGGGACCCTGTAATACATCTGTCAGGCTTGCTGGGAGCCGGAGGTAAGGAGTCAGGGGTCAAGCTTGACTCAGAAAAAAACATCATCCACAATGTCTAAAACAGGGGGTATGGCTAAAGGCCTGTGCTGAGAGAGAAGGAAATCCCTGAGCCTCTTTTTTGAGTCTGAGAAATCTTGACTCTCCCAGTGAAAAATGTTCCCTCAAAGGGTTGGGAGGGTGGCCTAATGGTTAAGGTGTTTGCCTTACAAACACAATGTGCAGGGTTTGATTCTCACAAGGGATAATTGGCTAGGCTTAAAATGGCTCACAAGGGCAGTTAGCTTAGTACAAACCTAGATATATATATATATATATATATATATATATATATATATATACACACACACACATATATATATATATATATATATATATGTATATATATATATACACACACACACACACATATATATACATATATATATATATATATATATATATATATATATATACATACATATATATACATACATATATATATATATATATATATATATATATACACACACACACACACACACACACACACACACACACACACACACACACACACACACACAAGTATGCAAGGTTTCTCCAAATGAATAATCCTCAGGAGGTGATGCAGTTGGTATAAACTCCTCTTCATCAGATTCCTCATAGGTAGGTATAAGATAATTCCTGATCAGAAGAGGAATCAGAAGAAATAGAAACCAGATCTGAAGATTCATAATCAGTGTCTTGCCTAGGCCTCTTATCTGGAGGAGGATGGGAACCCCTGATCAAGGTAATAAGGTCTTCAGCCATTTTGATCATTTGTTTTTTAGGCATAGAGGCCTGTGCACGTGGCTCATGCGTTGTTTTTTTAGCTTTAGAAGTTGCATTTGGCTTTGGTTTTGCAGCTGTCATCGGTTTGATATAGAAGTGTTGAGGCCTGAATACACCCTCAGAAGCTGGTGCCTGCTCAGCGGCTCCAGACTCATCCGAGGGAGATACATTCATGTGTCCAATACTTTGAGTATCTTGCGGCATGCCGGACTCCACATGGGTGTGGGTAGGGGGCATATGACTCCAAAGTAGCGGGTATCAGGGGCTGTGAAAGCGCCTGAGTACCGGTGAACCGGCAACTGGCTTAGGAGAAGCTTTGTCGGTTTTGGACCTCGACTGTCTCTCTCTCTGTCCTTTTCTTTGCGTTTTTTTATGTACTCCAGTAGTCTGATTGCTATCAGACAGTTCTGGCTAGTTAAATCTGTTTCCAAAATACTTTGAGGCAAAAATATACCGACGCTTAATAGTGCGTTGGTTAAATCTAGCACAAAACCGACAGCCAGGCACGTTGTGATCAAGGCCTAGGCAAGGAATACATTATTAATGGAAATCCTTATGAGGTATTTGCTTCCCACAAGTAATAGAATTATTAACTTTTTCTGACATCAGTTTGGAGCAAAAAAAAAAAAAAAGTTTCCCCAACGGGGTACTTCGCTTTAGTGAAGACTTTGGTTCTGAAACTCAAACTCGAATATTTCAGGAGTCGGCCGACCGGCACTTGCAAAATGCTTCTGCTTCGGGCACTGCGCAGCAAGAAAGACTAAAGAAAATGGCGTCAGCTGCTTGTTTTATACCCCTGATGACCTGACGTCATGGAAGAGGAGACAGCAACCGATGCAGGACCCAAGACTTTGGAATTCAGGCCGACTGAGGGCAACCTGCCAGCAGATTATCCAAATGTAATGACTGCAACAGTGAAACACGAAGAACATCCAGTGGTTTATCTCAGTTGTAGGCTCCAACCCAGGGAGGAATGATGTGCATTTGTAGAAAAGGAATGTCTAGCCATAGTGTGGGCACTGCAGAAACTTTAGTCTTATCTGTATGGAAGAAAATTCACTGTAGTTACAGACCACAATCCCTTAACATGGCTCCATTGAGCCAGCCAACAAAATGTCCAGTTACTAAGGTGGAGCCTAAGGTTGCAAGCATATGATATGACAGTGCAGCAGCACTGTGGGGTTAGCAATGTCAATGCAGCTGGAATCTCAGGATAGGGAATGAGGTAAGGTATTCCCAGATAGGCTCAACCCTCTCAAGGAATGTTTCTCAAAGGTCACTTGAAAAACTCCCTTGAGTTTTCGGGGGGGGGGGGGGCTGTGAGGCTGCCAGACCAGCTATCTGGAATTTTGTAAATAATTCTATGTAATTTGTGAAATATTAATATGATTTGTATGCTTGTATGTGGATATTAAACTACTGGTGCAGAAAAGTGTGTTGAACTGTATGTTATGTACTGAGCTTCAACAATGTAACCACAGTGTACCCTGCTGGAAAATAACAGAAATGTATATAAACTATATGGCTATGCAAATGTATGTTTTGATGGTAGAGGCTGGAACAGAGTTAACTTGCAAACCCTCAAGAAAAGCAAAGAGTTTTACAACTGTTTATCTCAGTTTCAAGTCAGCTAGGAGATACAATGTCTACAGCTAGAGGTTTCTTTCTATTGTCTGGAAACAGAAATAATTACAGGTTTCAAATGTAAAAGTGTTACAACTTCCAGTTCTAGACAAACTTCTGAGAGAAGTATTTTTCAGAGAAATGTTAAATTCTGTTGGTATCGGTTAGCCTCGGAACTGAAGGCAAGTGACAAATAGCGATGTCATCCAGCTGACCCAGCAATAATGTGTTCTTATAAATTTAAGAACTCTCACTCAGAGAAAGTCTGTGCATTTTGTATTTGTCTTTGTACCTGAAAACATCCATCTTCAGCGCTTCTCATCTGTATTTGCCTTGGTCTGTAAGTAAGATTTAGGTATAGTATTTCTTTTAGAGACAGATAGGAATATAGTAAAGATTACTTTAGATGTTTTATGTATTTATGTGAAACTATCCTGCAATGTTGTTTTAAAATATTTCCTGTGATTCTGAACTCTGTAGTCACTGTGCTGAGTTATTGAGTATTGTCTTGTTCTTTTATTATTACACATTATTTAAACCTTTTAATTGTGGATGGTTTGTTTAGAGATATTTAAGCTCCTAGAGTACTTGCATATGCATTTGGTGAACTTGTATAGGCCACTTCTACATAGCCTTAAAAGTCTTGGTCACACTTACCGTTTGGATAATAGTAACATTACACAGTAGAATTGAACACCCTTTGGTAAGGGCCTTATAGTAGTTGATAACTAAGGGGGGCTGGTGGCAGCTGGTACTACCTTATAGTCTAGGCAGAAGGGAACATAGCTAATAAACCTGTACCAGCCTTTCCCAGGTGTATATATGTTTGATATCAATCAAATCTCTATGTGTGTGTGTGTGTGTGTGTGTGTGTGTGTGTGTGTGTGTGTCAGCTACTTGGGCAGGGACACAAAGCACTGGATGGACAGAGAGGGTGTTGGAGGTCTTAGCTTGGCCACTCAACTGGAATCTTAACCCTACAGCTGTGCCAGTGGGGAGTCTTATTGGGGATCTGGAGAAAGAGGGAGAAACCTGCCCCAGACTAACTGTGACCTCTGTGTGCTCTTAAGGGAACTTGTACTTTACTGTGTGTGCACTTATCCTCCCAATGTGCAGGTCCCTCACTAGTGCTAGTGGTGAGGATTGAAGCTCCTTGATTACTGTGCCAGTGCAGGGGTGTCACAACTGCTACAGAATGTTTTACAATGACATACGTTACCAGCATTAGTAGATCCTTTAGGAAAGGTGAATTCTCATATACTGTACCGTATAAAGTCCATTTTTTAACATTACATATCCACTTTCATTTTTTACTGCAACGACGGTAAGCAAAACTTAAAGGCCATCTGATCCAGTCCACCTACCTGATAAATAAATAAAAATGCTCACTTCCAAGCTACTTACGGTTGCAGTTCAGGCCTGGGAAGGTTATGTAATCCAAATTACTATTACCTCCTCATTATCTGCTCATGTTATAATCAGACCCAGATATCTGGCACAATTTCAAAATACTGCCATTGTAGTGTGAATAGTTACACCTTTTGTTTAATCGAAATCCATTAATCCAACAGTACACAGAAGTAAAGTAATAGCAACAGCACCAAGAAAACATTGAAAAAATAAGGTGGCTGGCTCCCAATCAGATTAAAAGCAAAATAAACAAGAGAAACAAAGAAATAAAAATTCTAAATATTTTTAATGTGATTTAAATACCTGAAGAGACACGACAGGAAGTTAATGATCATTTCATTACAATTCTTACTTGGGTAACTACTTTGAAATTTAATAAAGTACTATCTGAAGAATGCTATGAACAGTGATTACTTACGTCCAAGTACCAGTAAACATTGCAGACACATTCCATCCAGAGCCAAACAAGTTTAAAGATTTTGAGAAACAATCATTGTAGATGAGACCAGTATACACTGAAAACAATCCCATTAACAGAATGAGGTAACGGCCTTCAAAAAATACATTCATAAACTGTAATAAAGAAACAGAAAGAGAAAGAAATTACATTTTATTCAAATACAACTGGCAAGCATAACCAAGAACAATGAAATGCAATACAAGACCCATTTACAATCATGGCCAGATTATTGCAACAATGAACTATAATGTATGAAATGGTGTACATAATTTTCAGTGGAAACTTTACTTTGTATGTATGTGTGGGTTCCCTTTGGAATCTCAAAATCCTAAAACCTCGAAATTCATATGGTTGAGATCATATGATCAAAGTTTTAGAACTTCGAAACTCTGAATGGAGATCTGCATACAGTGAGGAATGGGAAATTTCCCTTTTCCTCGCTGTAGTGCGATCTCGGAGTTGGTATATTTAAGTAGCAGGCTTGAACACCCCCCCCCCCCGCAGAAATGTTGAAAAAGGGTTTTTTTTTATGTTGGATTTATTTCAGAATCTCAGCATTCCAAAACATCGATCATATGGTATCGATCATATGAAATTAGAGATTCCGAAGTGAATCCATGTGTGCATGTGTATGTAGGGTTCTATATACACAAACATTTTGCTTTTACAATGTTGCAACAAACTCAATGCATAAAAAGCAAAGTGTCTGGGCTGAAAAAAAATAGTCTGGGCAACATCACTACTTTGTCCCTCTCCAAAAATAAAGCCAGCTTTCTGTTACCAAGATGCTTTGAATTTAGAAAAAAAATGTTTTGCTTCATAAAGATACCTTACCTCTGTAAGTTTATTTTTAACCTTCACATCCTTGCTGGCCTTCTTATTCACCAACTTAGCCACCCAATATCAGTCTCTTATTCAAGTCCAAGGTACTCTTGCTGTTTTCCTAATCAGCTCCTGAGTTTTTTTTTTTTTTTTTTTGTGCTCAATCATTTTCCTTACAACAAAGAAATGGGTTTTACTTGCAAGTTCTGTCTATGGGCAGTGCCACTATCAGAGGAATAATAAGCACAAGCCTCATCAACTTGCAGGCACACTTTTTGCTAAACATATGTTATTTACTCCTTCACCCGTTTTGCTTCCAAAAATTTCTTTGCTCCTTTAGAAAAAAATATTATGAAGACAGCTGGATATAGCAACTTGGATCACACACCTGCCCCTGGACATCCTCTGATTGTACCAATACACTAACTTCTCTTCAGCTTCATGTACAATGAGTAATCATTTTCCATGAACGCTGTGAGATGCCCCACGGATAATACTTTAACCCTTCTGCAACAATTTTTTTTCAGGAGCAGCTCCTTCTGATGATCTCACTGCATATTTTCTGCTGTTGGTATTGGCTTCTTTCCTATGGACAAAATGAAAGTACAGATGCAGTGTGCCTTTTCTATTAATAAATTCAGATGTGGAATACCAGTCCAGTTGCTTATTTATACTGCCATAATATGAATGCAATCCCTTCCTTCCAGTTTCTCTGGTTACAGCCACAAATCTCATGTTTTCTCTGTTTACCATGTCTCCTAGATCTATTTTTTTTCTTTTCAAAAAGCCCTGCTTCAGAAGCCTAATATTCAACCACTCCATTTCCATCTTAGATTTCTGCAATTTTATCATCTCACCTTAATACTAAAAATGTCTTCTATTCTGTACAGCCTTCTGTCATTTGACTGTATGCTTTTCCAAATCTCTCACACAGATATGTACTTAGATATTAAACTATCAATAGCCCTTCAATTCAATCTCTCACATAGGTATGCACTTAGATGCATCTAAACTATCAAAAGCCCTTTGTCCTTTCCCTGATAGCACTGAGGCAGTGTCCCTGGCTAAGAAAATCACAGCTGGGTTTGCCAAGGGGTTACAAAATAGGAACTTGTGGACAGACTGGCTTTTTGGGTTCGAGGAGATGGACTAGCTGGAGAAGCACAGGCAGCACTGAAAGGATCTGTCACAGCATCAACAACTGGGGGAATGGCAAGACTCCAGGGGTATCTACCTGAAGGAGCTGATGCTACCTTTTGTGCTTCAGAGATTTCTAGCCTCTTCCCACTGAAAGAGGTCCTTCATTACAAAACTGTCTGAAAAATATTTCTACTAGAAAAAAATTTGATGATACATTTTCTTCATAACCAGAAAAGAGTAAAAACGAACAAATCAGCTACAGCACGGACTGTTTAATGTTAGCGCTTTCGGTTAAGGATATTCCTCCACCTTCTTCAGACATATACAATACAAAAAACCACAGCACCACTTTTTATACATAATGAGTAAACTAATTAAAAGCAGTTAAATAATTAATTGAAGTAAATACTTCATTACCTACAACACAATTATTTAAAGGGCTAATACCTTTAACCACACACACTGAATATTTTAAAACTGTATATATAATGGTATCATTAACTAAACAATGTTCTCTTATACTATTAACAAATGTTAAAGTTAATGAAAATAGAACAAATGAAATACAATAAAATAGAATAAATTCAAATTCTGCTACTGTCTACCCTCCAAAATGCATTTAAATATATTGTTGTTATATGACCATTCAATACAATTGATTAATCCTGCATTTTATATAGGGAAACCCAATGACTTTATAAATGCATCCACACATGTTTATAGAAATACAACTGACAATAAAAATAAATATAAAAATGAAAATGAAAATAAAATTGAAGAAAAATGCATCATAAAAATTAATAAATATAGGCACCAATAGTAACTGTTGTTAATGACAATATTATAGTTGAGAGGAACCAAATGTTTGTTAAAAAAAATCTGTCTAGTTCTCAATCCAAAAACCGTGTAAAAGTTGTCACAATAAAGGCATGATAAACATAACAACCTCATCTCTTCAATGCTTTTAATTTGAGGATGCATTTAATAGAAGCATACTCATTCAACCCTGGGGGTAAATGGGCAAGTGTTCTAATTTGCCATATGACTTCCTGTTCTTCAAGCCATAGTTGCCATGGACCTCCCCTAAGGAATGTTTTTACCTGTTGTATGACAGGAAATAGAAAAGAGTGCTCAGGATGTTCACAAATATGCCTGGCAAGTGCATTGGTCATGTCCTTTCTCCCTATAGCATAAAGATGTTCATAAACTCTTTTCTTTAATGACCTCTCCGTTTTACCAATGTAAAATGAGGGACATCTCCTGCACAACGCAACGTACACTACACTTTTACTTTCACAGTTATATTTGTCATTGATGGAATCATTTTTGCCATTTATGTTCACCTTGTTACCTGGTAATTAGAAGTTATGTACCTACCATAACGTTCCATGTTAGTTGTCTTTTTCTCGCCTTCTTTCTTGCTGGATGGGGTTCGGAGCCGAACATCGGCTCTGCGGCTCGAGGCTCCCCTATATCCCACAATGCTAGGCGGTAACTCCTCAGATCTCTTTTGTAAGCTAGGCCCAGCTAGGAAAATTCCATAAAATGGAAGAAAATGGATAACCCACCTCTATAGGCTGACTGAAAGGTGCCCTAAACCTGACTGAAGAAAAAAAAAATATATATATATATATATATATATATATATATATATATATATATAAATACATATATAGAGGTGGTAGAAAGGGTAAAGGTCACAAAACAAACTCCTCTAGGTCTGTCCAGGCTAGGGGGAAGGAGGGTGGGACGCAAGAAAGAAGGCGAGAAGAAGACAACTAACATGGAACGTTATGGTAGGTACATAACTTCTAGATGTTAAGTTGTCTATCTCGCCTTCATTCTTGCTGGATGGGACTGCGTCCCTAGCGCCTTGTCCCGGGTGGCCTATCGGAACAGACTCTTGAGTACAGTGGAACCAAAGTTGGCTCGGTCTCTAGAGACAAAGTCCAACTTATGAGAAATGAAGGTATGGGGAGAAGCCCAAGTAGCTGCCGCACAAATGGAATCAATAGGCAGTCTGACTTGGAAAGCTATAGATGTAGCTAAAGCTCTAGTTGAATGAGCTCTGGGTTTGGTTGGTATGAAGTAAGCCATCTGGAAAGAGATACCTTAGAAACTGGAAGGCCCATTCTGCCTTCTGCATAGGAAACAAACAGTTGATCAGACTTCCTAAATTGTTTGGTCCTGTCTAAATAGTACCTAAGTTGGCGATGAACGTCTAACCAATGTAACTTTTGTTCTGATCTGTTCGAATAGTTAGGAAAGAACACAGGAAGATCAATGGTTTGATTCAAATTTGCCAGTGAAACTACCTTAGGCAAAAAGGATGGGTTGGTACGTAAGGACACACTATCCTTATGAAACAAAAGATAAGGGGATCGACTACACAGAGCATGAATTTCAGAGACTCTTCTGGCTGAAGTAATAGCTACCAAAAAGAGTGTTTTCCAAGATAGCAATTTTATAGAGCATGAAGCCGCAGGTTCAAAGGGGGGGAGAATCAAGGACGTCAGAACCAAGTTGAGATCCCATACAGGAGGAGGACCCCTGATAGGTGGTTTGAGGAGAAAAACTCCCTTTAAAAAGGCTTTGCAGAGTTTGTGAGACATAATGGAGGACTCTGAAATTCCAACATGAAAGTTAGATATAGCTGCCAATTGAACCTTGATGGTAGAAGAAGACGAACCTGAGTGGAAAAGTTCGGCTAGAAAATCTAGAACTGATTGAATGGAAGCAGTGAAAGGATCTATATCCTTTGAATGCGCCCAATAGGAAAAACGTTTCCACTTACTATGATAAATCTTCCGAGTGGAAGATTTATGAGAGGCTATTAAAATATCTCTGAGTGAGATATTACAGGAAGCCTGGCTAGAGTTGGAATAGGAGAAACCATGCTGTGAGGTTCAGAGAAGGGAGGGAGCGGTGCAACTGACCCGACTGATGGGTCAAGAGGTCTGGAACTGGGTCCAGATGCCAGGGTTGCTCCAACAGATAACAGTGAAGAAATGGGAACCAAACCTGTCGAGGCCAGTAAGGGGCAATGAGGATCATGGAAGCTTTCTGAGCGATGGCTTTCTGTATTAGTTGAGATATCAGCGGAAAGGGAGGAAAGGCATACAGAAGTCCCCGGGGCCAATCGTGAACTAGAGCATCTCTGCTGGGATGGCCTGGTTGGGGAAAGAGGGTGAAATAATCGTCGCACTTGCTGTTTTGGGGAGTAGCGAAAAGGTCGCAGCAAGGTCGGCCCCACTTCCGAAAGACTTTGTCCAACACTGAATTCTTCAGAGACCACTCGTGAGGCATGAGAATAGCTCTGCTCAATTTGTCCGCAATCACATTGGACTTCCCGGGAATGTGCGTTGCTAACAGAAACTGCTGAGAAGAAATCGCCCATTGCCACCTCTCGACATAGGCGGTAGGATCTGGTTCCGCCCTGTTTGTTGATGTACCACACTACAGACATATTGTCCGTCTGAATTGCTATAGTCCCTCTGGGAAGAGAGTCTTGTAGGGCTTGCAACGCTAGAAGCACTGCTCTCATCTCTAGGACATTTATGTGCAAGTGGCATTCGAAAGGTTGCCATATGCCCTGGACCGTCCTGCCCTGGTAATGCCCCCCCCCCCACCCGATCAGGGAGGCGTCCGTTGTCAGTGTAGCAACCGGAGGGGGAGGAACAAAGGGTCTTCCTAGGAAGAGCTGGGGGGATGTGATCCACCAAGAAAGATGATTCCTGCACGATTGTGTTATCGCAATGGAATGGGACATTGGAAGTTGTTGGTATGACCATTGTGTGAAGAGCATCCATTGTAAGATTCTCATGTGGAATCTGGCTAAAGGAAGAAGAGGGATAGCAGCCGCCATTATCCCTAAGACCTTCAGGACTAGTCCGACTTTGATTTTGTTGCTTTGCAAGACAAGAGAGACTTGTCTGTGTATGTCTGCTATTCTCTGCTCTGAGTCTGGCTGACATGCTGACTGTGTCTAGATTTGCGCCTATGAAGGTAATAACACGACAAGGCGACAAGACAGACTTTTCGTAATTTATCGAAATGCCTAATGTTTGACATGTGTGAAAGGTATAGTCTCTGGCAAGCAGCAGAAGATGCTTGGTGGGGGCTGTAAGGAGCCAGTCGTCTAAATACGGAAACACTTGGAATCCTTGACGTCTCAGATGAGAGGCGACCACTGCTATGCATTTGGTAAACACTCGGGGGGCTGTAGTGAGTCCAAAGGGCAGGGCCCTGAATTGGAAATGACTGGTTCCCAGCCTGAAGCGGAGGAATCTCCTGGAGCGTCGGCTCATTTTGATGTGGTAGTACGCATCCTGGAGATCTACAGAGCACATCCAGTTGTCCCGCCCCAAAAGGGGTAGAATGGACTGCAGCGTGACCATCTGAAATTTTGTTTTCTTGACAGACTTGTTCAAGTTGCTGAGATCCAAAATGGGTCTCCAGTTCCCTGTTTTCTTTGGAACCGAAAAGAATTTGGAGTAGATTCCGGACCCTTGTTGGTCTGCTGGAACTGGTTGAATGGCTCTTTTTGCAAGCAGCTTTGACATTTCTAGCGCTGCTTGCTCCCATTGACTGGGTGGAACGTCATGAAAGGGATTTTTTTGATTGCTTTGGAATGCGAAAGAATGGGATTGTATAGCCTTCGGAAATGATAGACTGTACCCACTTGTCTTGAGTTAGGGATTGCCAGGCTTCTGGGTACAGAGATAATCTTCCCCTGACTGCCTCCGAAGGTGGACAGTCGGGCAACACCTCAGGGATGCTGAAAGGGCTTTTCGGAGAAGGTTTCTCGACTGCCCTGATTCTGCGGGCCCCCTCTGCCTCTAGGGCGGCGTCTACCATTATTGTTCCCCCCTCTGCCTCTAGACGGGAACCGACTCTGTGCATCAGGCAAAGCTCCTTGAGATTGTTTGCGGAACCACATCTTTCCCCCCTTCTGGCCTTTGGGGTAAGGCCTAGAAGGGGTAGAAAAACGGACTCCCATGGCAGAGAGAGTCTTGCCTTCAGTCTCGCACCTAGTCAGGGTTTCCTTCACTTGAGGACCAAAGAGGGATGATCCATCAAACGGGGAGTTAGTGAAGGACGCCTTGAAAGGGTCCACAAAATTACATAGCCGCATCCAGGCGTGCCGACGTAAGGCCACACCTGTACCTGCCGCTCTACTTGCTCCATCCACCGCATACGAAAGGAGGCGCATGGAGGAGTTAACTATTGAGTTGAGGGCAGCCAGCTGAAAGTTCATCCTGTCCTGAAAACCCGCAGCTGTTGGATCCTTTAACATTTCACTCGCTTCCTTGATCAAATCTCTCTGGAGACGAGTGAAATGACACAGGTAGTTCAGCAAGCGCAAAGAAAAGGTCGCTGACGAAAACATCCGCTTCCCGTACCTGTCCATAGTCCTAGACTCCTTGTTAGGAGGATGGACAGGCACTGAAGCATCAACTAGCTCCTTCTTGGTGGCTGCAGCTACCACCATAGCATCCACAGAGACGCCTTTGGTCAAAAATTCTTTGTCCTTGGGGGCAGTGATAAACTTTGAAGGTCTCCTGGGGGTGGGGTCCACAGAGTCAGGAGCCGTCCAGGCCTTCTTTGCCACCACCTGCATAAGGGGGTCAAAAGGAGGGGACACCCAGGAGGTGGAAGGGCGAGAGCCAAACGCCTCAAGATACACCGATTCATCCTCTGAAGGGTTGAGGGCAGGCCAATTCCCCCTCTGTTTTAAGATCTCGAGGATGTCTGCAAAAGAGACATCTTCAGAGGGGGAACGAGGGGAACCTTCAGAATCCTCTAAATTGGTGTCAGAAGTGACAGACTCGGGGGGGGTCTATGTGCTTCCTCTTGCATTGCCTCTTCCTAGAAGGCTCTCCTACCGGGTCAGGAGAAGCCTCGGAAGAGGAGGAGATCCCGACTGGGGATACTTGAGGAGCTGGCTCTCTGCGATCCGGGATGAGGGAGTGAGCAGAAATCACCAGAGGCACCGTGGAGGGAGGGGCAGATGGAGCAGACTGTGGGGTTGAACCAGGTTCTAACACGCTCCTCATGACCTCGAAGGCACCCCTGTCAGGCAGAGCCAGAGGTCTCCGCTCCGAAAAGCTGAAAACCTCCCCCGGCACCGACAGTGATGGCTCCGAGGCCGATGTCGGAGCCGAACTCACCAGCGCCAAAGCACCGAGAGGGAGAGCGGGGTCGGACAAGGGTCCGATGCCACTCGCCCCCTCGGAGCAGACGAAGGAAATTCGGCGCTGAGATTCCTCCAAGGAAGAAATCGGAGCAGACAACGGTACCGAAGACAACGGTATCGGTTCCGACGCAGCCACAGTCTCGGGTCCGAGCCGCCCCGGCTCCGAACTCAAAGGAGTTGGAGGAGGAATATTCTGAGTGATGGGATTAGCCATTGACTGTTGAGTCGGGCTTTGAAGCATCTGGGCCAGTGCCTCAGACTTAAGAAGTCGACTCACTACCCTCTGAAGGTCATGATCTGAAAGTCTCGACGACCTAGAGGAGTGAGATCTATGGCTCCGTTCAGACAGCAACGGAGATGCTGGAGCCGAATGAACTGAGCCGATAGATGGTGACCGTGACCTTTTTCTGGAGGTCAGTTCCGACAATCTGATCGGAGCCGACTCACCGGTGTCCGTCTCATCCGACCGGAGCCGAGGAAATAGAGACATGAGTTCGAGAATCATCGGCTCCGGCCGGACCGATGTTCGAACAGCCTTCGAAGCCCCAGAAGACGACTCAGATACCGGAGCCGATGGTCTGGTAGGCTTCGAGGGTTTCCCCGAAGACTGAGTCGGGGGACCCTCAGGTTTCAATAAGCCCCTTAGAATGAGCTTATTTTTACGCTCCTGCAGGACCCTAGGGCTGAAGCCATGGCAAACAGCACATGAGTCCTGCAGGTGCAAAGGTCCCAGGCAGTACACACAAGAAGTGTGCCTGTCTGTCAGAGACATCTTCTGACAGCACGAGTCACACTTCTTAAAGCCTGAGACCTTTGAATCCTTAGACATGTCTAAGCAGAAAAAGTGTAACCACACAATCACACACACACACACACACACACACACACACACACACACACACACACACACACACACACCGATTACACTTATTAGAAATTTAAATTAAACTTAGAAATTAAATTACAAGTAATTTAGAAAATAAATTCCTTACAAACACAGTCACTCCAACTACTAGGAAGGGAGGGACTGGACCTAAGGCCCAAGGGAAGAACTCTAGTGAGTTTCAGGGAAAAAAAGGGAAATTTTTGAGTGGGAATGGAAGGAAACTACTTACTCTATAAAACTATGAAAAAAACTAACTTAAAAGGGGAGTTTATCTAAGAATTAACTAGTTTTTTTTTTAAACTGACCTGACGAGCCGGTTGAAACGCACCTCGATCGCTTAGCGGCAAACGAGATCTGAGGAGTTACCGCCTAGCATTGTGGGATATAGGGGAGCCTCAAGCCGGTGGAACTAGCTCTCGAGCTTTTAGAGTGGTCGAGTCGGAGCCGAGGTTCGGCTCCGAACCCCATCCAGCAAGAATGAAGGCGAGATAGACAACTTAACATGATGTATTTACACTGTGGGCACATCCCATATTTTGACATTCCCATACTAGACCTTGTGATTTTAACAACTGTCTTTTCGACGAGGTTCTTTAAGTTGACCCCTCTCCTATATGTAAATGTTGGATGAGGTCCTATCACTTTGACCAAAGACTGGTCCTCCAAAATAATGTTCCAAATTTTGGAGATAATACCCCTAATTAAATTAAAATCAATGCAATACATGAAAAGAAAATTAATAGATGGTAGTTCTCCTGTTTTAATCTTCTGCTCTACCTGCATAGTTCCCCCTCCCAGCAAAGGCCTGAAGTGGCCTGCATCTCTTTTAATCTGAACTTCATCCATCACCTCTAATTAGAGAATTCGGATAGCCTCTCATGGCAAACTTTAAGCTTAGATTTTCACATTCACAAACAAAATCTTGTTTATCAGACACCATTCTTGCCGCTGTCACAAACTGTCCTTTCACCACACTTCTCTTTTGATGAAAGGGATGACTACTAGAGAAGTGGAGATAGGAATTTGAATGAGTTGGCTTTCTGTGGATCACTGATTTGAATTTGCTATTGGGAATGTCCTTACTCAGTTCGACATCTAAGAAACAGATCTCCTCTACCCCAATACTCTGACTCCAAAGAGTCAGGAGATTATGAAGCATAAACCAGCCCGTCTCTTCTACATTTAAATTGGAGTCAGTTATAACAGAAAGGAAACCTTTTTCCTTTATAATTGGGAAGAGGAGGAAGCAGCAGATTGCAAGGATTGAAAAGCTCTGTAAAGCTCTTTAGCAAAGCTGTACCACTGGTCTCTGTCAGATGGGATCTTTAACTTTCTTGCTAGGCATCTTCCATCCCTGAACCTGGTACCTCTTGCCTCACCAACACTTGAAGGCTACTGTTCGGCCAGTCTGAGATCATTAAGTGGGGTTTGGCCTTTCTCAGCAACAGGTATACATCCAGCCTTTCAGGAAACGCTAGGCTTCCAACCCTTAATCAGTGCCCCAATGAGCAGTACCAGAAAGGAGAGAAGAATGTGAAGGACTTTGATAACTCAGCTGTGACCTTATCCATCAGGACCATGGAAGAGAGGCAGAAGACAAAGCAACTTTGGAAGCTTCTTTTATAGACTTTTTCTTACAGTCAAAAGAATGATATGTATATGACAAGGTATTCAAGCCAGTGTCCACGGACGACTGAATAAGGGACTTTAACTGTTGCTACTCAAGAAATGTATTAAGGATGCGAAGCAGACTTCTTATGGTCCTGGGAATAAAGACGAAACAGATAACACAACAGTGGAAGTCGTGCAACTCCCTTTGACAAAAAAGACAAGCTGTGTGGGAATATTTATTGACTTCCACCTAGACAAGCCCTTTTTCTCCAAGGCACAAGAAAAATTTTATACAAATTTACCACAAAAATGTAACAGAAGTCCCCATAGGGATACTTCTGACTAAAAGTCAGAATACGCTGAACATCAAAACAATAAAGATGCAGCAAAGATATCAAACACCTAGAAAGTTATGAAATTTGGCATCTGTACATTTGCATTTATACGAGCACAATGTCCAACTTCATCATACATAAAGTGTGCATAGAAGGCATCAAAAGCTTTCATATACTGACCACACTTCAGATCTTTAGGTATGATGCAGTCCATACAGCTACAGGCTGTATGGGATGCATCATGCCGTACAGCTACAGGCTACTTCAACAGTTACCCAATGATGAACAACAGTATTACTAAGCAGGTTAACTTGTATACAAGATTGTGAAGAACCACAACACCGAATGAATAAAGTGAAGTGACATCTCATCCTACAACATTAACTCTGTAATCAGAGCTTCTACTGCTATGGTGAGTGTGCCACACAACTATACTACTAACACAATCAACACTAGAGGATTACAACTATTATAGAAGAAAAACTCCTAGCGTGTTAGAAGACCAAATAAACCAAAGCACTGTAAGATTTTTTTTTTCTTACAGTATACACAAATAAATCTGACAGAGAGAGATACTCTGCTCCCAAAAGTGCTTGATGAAGGCTTAAGCAGGCTGTGCAGGACTGCAGAAAAAAAAAAATCACACCTCATAAATGGATGTCAAATTTATATGTTGCTGCCTAACACAGCATTTTTTTTAACACCTTTATTAAATTATCACTTATGACATAGGCAACCATACAATACTGAAAATGAAAACAAACCATATTAACAGGTTTCCAGTTAGATACATTATACATTGCACATTATGTTTTCTGTCATCAGTTCATTACATAAATTGCCCATTTACTGCCTTTACGTAAACCTCACTACTACTCCGGAACATTACATTGCATATGTATTGTTACCACAATTTCCATTTATTTCTATGTAATTTGCTCCTACCTTTTCTAAAGGCCCACTTACAGTTCTTTTTTCTCCATTACAATATTAAATTATTCAAATAAAGTTGGTTTAGACTTTAATTTTCATTTTCTAGTAATTGCTTTTTTGGCAGCCACCAGAATTAAACTTAACAAGACCTTAACTAGGCAATTCAGATCCTGTGTCCCAGCATAGAAAAAGAAGTTATGTTCTTACCATAACCTTTCATCTGTGTAGTTGATCTTCATTTATTCAAGACTGATGGGTCTATGTTCCGTCCTTGGAACCAACTCGGCCGATATAACAAGCTCGCACCAGCCAAAAACTCTCAAGATAAGGTTACCCATAGTGCCCCTCTCATCTCCTCAGATCGAGTTTGCCTGTAAAGATAATACAGTGGAGGCTTTGTCTGAGCAAATGCCCTAACATATGACCAGGACTCAAATCTGAACCTCCAGGAGTCTTTTGGAGGAGGTTGGTGGGTGGATGTCATGAGTGAATTAAGATCAACACAGATGGAACATTACGGTAAGAACATAACTTCTTTATCTGATGTTGTTAAATCTTCATTCATTCATAACTAATGGGACAGAGTCCCTAGCTATCTTGTGCCCCAGGAGGCCCTATGGAAGGATATTCCTGAGCACCACTGAGCCAAAGGATGCTCTCCCCCGGAGACCAAATCCAATTTGTAAGGAGTGATAAAGGTATGAGGTGTAGCCCAAGTGGCTGCTGTGCAAATGTCATCCATAGAAGCTCTTGAATGTAAAGCCACCGAAGTAGCAACTGATGTGGTTGAAATCGCTTCGATTTTGGTAGTTAAACGTATCTGGTTTTGTTGATAGATACAAGAGATGCAGTCTCTCAACCATTTTCCCAAAGTGACTTTGGAAACTGATTTTCCTAACTTGGGTCTTGAAAAGGACAGGAACAATTGGTCAGATTTACAGAAAGACTTAGTCCCGTCTAAGTAGAAACATAGTTGTCTATGTACATCTAATAAATGCAAGCAATAGTCTCCTTTATTGGAAAAATTTTATTGGAAAAACAGTCTTCCAAGACAAGAATTTTATATCACAAGAGGCAGCAGGCTCAATGGGATGACAGGTCAAAGTCTGCAGAACCAGTGTCAAATTCTAAGGTTCAATGGGCTCTTTGAAGGGTTGTTTTACATGCATGACTTCTTTCAAAAAGGTTTTACAGAGACCATGAGATATTAGTGAGGAATCTTGGAAACCATTATGGAACTTTGAGATAGCTGCTAAATGGACCCTGATCGCAGAAGCTGAAGCTCTTAAATGGAGTAGGGTTGATAAATACTCCAACAATGAACTAATAGGAGCTAGAAAGGGGTCCAGCCCCTTGTCCCGAGACCAAAAAACAAATCTGTTCCATTTGCTACGATAAATTTTTCTGGTGGACAATTTACGGGAAGCCAGAAGTACTTTTCATACAGGGGAAGAAAGGTTACTTTGCCTGGCAATTACCAGAAGTGAAGGTACCAAGCTGTCAGCTTGAGGCTCGATACGTTTTGATGGATCAGCCCCTGTGGGTGTGACAGTAACCCTGGAGTTAGTCCACAGGCAGTGAACCAGATTTGTCAGGGCCAATAGGATGCAATGAGGATTACTTTGCTTCTCAACTGAAGAGCTTTCTTTAGAAATTGTGGGATCAGAAGGAAGGCGTAAAGCAGTCCCGGGGGGTCAATTGTGCACTAGAGCATCCCTCGGGGACTCCCCCCTGAGGGGGGATTAGGGCAAAGTAGCTACTGCACTTGTGGTTGGTGAGGGACACAAACAGATCCCAGCAAGGCTGACCCCAGTGACAAAAAATCTCTGCTGCCATTTGGGATTGAGAGACCCCCTCATGAGGCAAGAGAATGCATCTGCTCAGTTTGCCCACAATCACAGTGGAGCTCCCCGAAATGTGCATTGCCATCAGAAAGCAGTTGGAGGCTATCGCTCATTGCCATACTTTCATGGCTTCCTGGCACAAATGATAGGAAGCCTGTTTGTTGATTTACCAGACCACTAACATGTTGTCTGACTGAACAGCAATCCTCCCCGATGGGAGGGCAGATTGAAATGCTTGCCAAGCCAGAAGCACTGCCCTCAGTTCTAGGACACTGACATGCAAGTTGACCTCTAAGGGGGACCAGGTGCCTTGGACGGTCTTTCCCTGAAAATACCCCCCACCCCATCAGGGATGCGACTGTGGTCATAACAGCCTTGGGCTGAGAGGGTGAAAAGGGATGACTCCATAGTTCCACTTCTGGCTTCAGCCACCAGTTCAGATCTTGCTTGCAGCAGTTGGTTATGTGGAATGGGTGGGACACAGGACGTGTTAATACGGACTACTGAGAGGTTAGGAGGCATTGTAGTAATCTCCTATGTAGTCTTGCTAGGGAAACTATAGTAAATGTTGCTGCCATTGATCCTAGAAACTGAAGGACTAAACGAGCTGGGACTTTGTCCTGAGAGAGTATCACTCAGAGTTGAGATCTTAGTTTGTGAAGCCTGTGATGAGGAAGGGCGACAATGCCAGTCCTTGTCTTGAATTCTGCTCCTATAAATTCTTGGCTTTGAGTAGATAGCAGTTGTGACTTCTCTTCATTTATAGGTACTCCTAGGAGTCGTGCTAGCTGTAGGGTGTAATGAAAGGCAAGTAGTAGTAGATGCTTGGAGGGGGCAGTAAGGAGCCAATCGTCTAAATAATGGAAACACCCAGAATCCTTGCAGTCTCAAGTGAGCTGTTACTACTGCCATACATTTGGTGAACACTCCTGGGGCTGTGGAGAGACCAAAGGGCAGTGATTGAAATTGGTAATGAGTGGCTCCCAGCAGGAAGCAGAGATATCTTCTGGAGCGTTTCACCATTTTTATATGGTAATGCATATCCTGGAGATCTATCGAGCACATCCAGTCGTCTTTTTCCAGAAACACGAGAACAGACTGAACTGTGACCTTCAAGAATTTGGTCTGTTTGACTAACTTGTTTAGGATGCTGAGGTCGAAGACTGGCCTTCAGTCCCCTGTCTTTTTTGGCACTAAAAAGAATCTTGAGTAGAATTCGGATTCTATCTGGTCTGGTAGGACTGCTTGTTTGACTCTTTTAGAGCAGGTTTTGAACTTCTTGTGCTGCTATGTCCCTTTGACTGGGTGGAACATCGGGAATTCTCGTTTGTGGTCTTGGATAAAGATCAAAGGGGATGTGGTAACCTCTGGTAATTATCGTCTGCACCCAAGAATCTGATGTTATGGAGTGCCAGGATAAGGGGTGCAGAGAGAATTGTCCCCGGACTTCTTCCAGAAGCAAGCAATTGGGCCACTCTTCAGGAGCACTGGTAGGGCTGTCCAGAAAAGGAATCTCTGGACTCCTGGGTTACACAGACCACCCTCTGCCATGGGGGGGGGCATCTTCCTGATGAGTCCACCCGCCCTCTGCCCCAGGGGGAAAACTCGCCACGTGTGTCACGAAATGGCCCTTGGGATTTCCTGAACCACATATTTCCACTTCTCCGATTTCTAGTATAGGACCGTTGGAGAGTGGAAAAACATACACCCACAGCAGATAGGGTCTTTCCATTCTTCTCACACCTGGTGAGCATGTCTTTAACCTTTGGACTGAAGAGAGAGAGGAAGCATAAACGGAAGCTTTGACAAAGGAAGACTTGAAAGGGTCCGCAAAGTCGCACAAGTACATCTAGGTATGATGTCTCATGACAACACCTGTACCTGCTGCTCTGGCTGTCCCTTTGATTGTATGTGCAATCAACCGCATGGATGAGTTGGATATGGATTCCAGAGTGGCAAGCTGTGAGGCAACTTTGTCACGTACTTCATCAGACACTGCTCCTACTACCGTCTCAGTTCTGTAATCAGGTCCTTTTGGAGATGGATAAAATGTGCCAAGTAATTCAATGACCATATGGCAAAGATCGTTGAAGCATAAACCCACTTCCCAAGTCTGTCAGTCATCCGAGACTCCCTGTTTGGAGGAGGAACAGCAGGACTCTCGTCTGTGAGTCCTGCTGTTTATCTTCCATACAAGCAGGACTCTTGTCTGAGTTCTTTCTTGGTGGCTGCCGCCACAAACTATAGCATCTACTGCAAAGCCTTTGGACCAACGGGGCTGATCCTCTGGAGGGGAGAACATTTTGTCCTGTCTCTGGGGGACTGGCTCAACGGTGTCAGGAGCCTTCCAGGCACACTGCACAATGAGTTTTACCAAGTCATCTGCAGGAGTGGTCACCCCGGAAGTAGAGGGTCGGGCACAGAAAGCCTGCAAGAAAACAGATTCCTCCAAGGAAGGGTTGGTGGACTTCCAGTCACCCCTCAGTTTCAAGATCACCAGTATGTCTCTAAAGGAGACATCCTCAGAAGATGACCATGGGGACTTTTCCCCTCATTGTAATCTGCATCTTCAGTGAGGGATTCTTCTGAAGAATCAACATGCTTCCTCTTGCATGATCTCTTATGGGAAAGATAAGAAGAGGACTCTGAAGAGAGTGCCCTGCAGTAGGGTGTCTTGCTGCTGTGTTCGATGTCCCAGAGTAGTGGACTGTGGCAGCTGCAAACCAGAGGGCATATATATATGCATTCAGACGCTGAGGGAACCAACTGTGAGACTGCTGAGGCAAGGGCCCTCTCGATAACCTGGAAGGCAGGATTGCCCAACTGAAAAGGAATGGGAGCCGAGAACAGAGAAAGACAACCGCGGGACCGGGGTCAAACCCCACTCCGATGAGCCCTACAGGCAAGGAGCCAACGAGAGGACTCAAAGCTGTCAAAGCAGCCAGAACCGTATATGACACCGTAGAAAAAAAGAGGCACTGTACTAGGGATCACAGTGCCAACAGACCAGTCATGGCCCCGAGGGTGAGTTGGCTCCAACTGAGCTGTGGTCCACAGTGCAGGCTGTGGAACCAAGGTAAAATCTACCAATGGGACAGAAGTTGGCACCAGGATAGAAGTTGGCATAGATGGCTCCAAGACCTGCGGGGAGACTGAAGGAGGAATGTAGGTTGGAGTCGGCTGAAAAACCTTTGGCTACAGGTGGAAAGGAGGTCCTGGAAGGGGTTAGGATACCTCTGGCCGCTAGGAGCTGATCCAAGAGTCTCACTACATCGAGCTCGGAAAGACTCCTGGTGGAACGGGTTGACATCCCTGATGGAGAGTCAGGATGATACAGGAATGGACTCACTTGTTGTCCAACAAAGGGGTCAACTGACGGGGGAACATCTGGTCCTGGCAAGTGTGTCGACCTTCGGCACCATGGTCGAAAGATTGCGATGGGGTGGTGTTGGGATGACCTGTTTTAATGGGGAGACCTTTTTGGCTCAGAGTGGGTCTGTGGTACCGTGGAAGGGGTCCATACTGTGGGAGAAGTAGTCACTGCCATGGATGGTTATGTGGTCAAGGATGGCACTGTGGAAGGAGTTTTTGACTCGTGTTGACACAGGATTCAAAGTCATTTTAGTAATTTTGGTTTCAGTTCCGTATGAACCTGGGCCTTAGTGGTTTTCGAGTCCTGCGTATGAGGAGACCTAGGTACTGACTGGTTCTTCTTCTTCAGCTCTTTTTTAGGACGGGATGAGACCTCTGCCTCAGATAAAGCCTCCAAGAAAGGGGTTTTCAAAAGACCCTTCAGGATTAGCTTATTCTTTTGCTTGGTTAATATGTGTGGGCACTAAAGATATTGCATAGTTCACAAGGGAGTCGAACTTTTAAGTGCGATACTCCCGTACAACACACAGGAGAGATGGCCATCGGAGTTGACAATCTTCCTGCCATATTTATTATATTGTTTGAAACCTGTAGTGCCCTTTTTGTCCACCATAATACTACTATCCAAACAATAAACCAACAGTAAAAAAAAAAAAATGAAATTTAACAGTAAAGAGAAATACTGTCAATGATGTTCACACACACACACACACACACACACACACACACACACACACACACACACACACACACACACACACACACACACAAAGAAGGGAAACATTTTTTTTTTTTTTAACAACGCTAAAGGAAGAAAAATACCCAAAAGGGGAAAGGAAAGGAGAATACCAACGATGGTATTTATAAATTACCAAAGGGAAAGGGAGTGGCCTATACCAACGATGGTACTAAGAAATTCCAGTAAAGGTAAAAGATAAGGAAATTCTCACTCGCACCAGTAGTAAAGTATCAGAAGGTATTAACGACTAAGAAAAGAGGAGTTAATAGGCAATTATAAAAGAAACAAGGTCAATATTTTGTGAAAAAGAAACAACTTGACAGCTGGCCTGACGCATGTTGAAAGTCTGCGTGGCAAATGAGATCTGGGGAAATTAGGAGAGGGGCACTATGGTAACCTTAGCTCGAAAGTTTTTGTCTGGCATTTGTTATATCGGCAGAGTCGGTTCAGAGGACATAACAGAGACCCATCAGTCATAAATGACTGAAGATTAACATCAGATCAATCATTTCCATAGATAAACCCATTTGCTCATGCAATATTTCTAACAGAGTACTCTGAAGGGAGTTTTTAAAATGTGCTAAATCATTACATTCCAAAAACATATGTTCCCAGTTAGCTCTTTCTTCACCACCACACCTTCAACATTTGTCATCTACCTAAGGAACAACTCTTTAGAGAGTGTGCTTCAGGTATACAAATACCCACAGAAATACTTCCAAGCCAAAATCCTAAACCTTCTAGAGACTTTGTTGCATATCTGGTAACCATACATATGTCCTACAACTGCTGCCTTGTAAATTGCTTATACAATCTCTCTCCAATCTTTTCTAACCTCCTCTGATTAATTCTTATAGTTATCATGCAATATTTTATATGCCCTACTAATTATCCCTTTTTAAGTGCAGATTCTCCTCTAGATTCATCTAAAAACGTTACTAGATCAGGTCTTATCCTTTTTATTTGCCTATACTTTAATTTCAATCCTTGGTAGGGAAGGCAGTCTTGAGCATGCAGTTTAAATGACTTCTTAGCCTCATCCCATTCCATTACCTTTCCCTCTCTAGTTATTTGCTCCAAATACTTAGTTTTCTCCATTAAATTTCAGCCCCATCTTGACTATTCTCCTTACCCCTAATTGCAGTCATCCCCATTGGTAAACTCTCCTTTTTCCAGTCTCATGTTGGCTTACTTCTTAGAATACTTCCTGCTATTCTATGAATATCTGTATGTCTGTTACTCCCTTTACGAATTTACATCCAAACTTCCTCTCGCTCCTTATGTCTTGAATTTCCAGTTTCATCATCATTCCTTTCCACTCTGAATTATAACTTTCTGCTTGTGTTATACATATCAGCCTTAACTGTGTAGCTTTAAATTACCCCTTCAGATCAAATAATCCTACACCACCTTGTTCTATTGGAAGAGTCAACTTATCCCACTTCACCCTTGCCCTCTTCCCCTCCCAGGTAAATTCCATCAACTCTATTATTGTCTACAACTTCTCTGGTTGATAAAAATGCCTGATGTGGATATAAAACTAAACATTCTCACTACTTGTATCTTACCATCCATAACCAGGAGCTTCTCAGTTTTTGTATTATCCTTTTAGTCTCGTCTCACATATCCTTAGCTGGCATAAGACAAGCTTTTTTAATCCACACTCCTAAATACTTCATCTTATCATGTCCTCATAAATATGGTTATTGCTCAACCACAGGAATACCATCTGTTCATAGAGACTTCCCTGCAGATTAAGTACATATCACTGTTTTTATATCATCTCCTATCTTAATTGTTGAACCTCATCTACTTATAACCTTGGCATACTTAAGTCTTCCATAAATATTCCCACATTTCTCTGCTTTATACAAATTTTCATAACACTTCCAAAATATCTCTTCTAAAGGATCTCTCGTTAGTTTTCTTGTTAAAGGCTCCCTAAGTTTGGCAATAACCCCTTCTCTTTTCAGTTGCCTAAGTCACTGTGCTAAAAGTTTGTGTTCTAGAGTTCTTATATATAAAAAAAAAAAAAAAAAAACAGCAATCTTTCTTAACTCATGCGCATTACTCAGATACTCGCTTATTTTTTCTTTGGCAGTCTACAGTTGCACCTCTTCTTTTTCTGAGAGATTCCTCTTTATCCGAAATACTTAACCCTTTGTCAGCCATTCTAAATAATTCCTATTATTTTCTTAACTACATCTATTTTTTTTTTATTTCTACCCTATTTTAAACTCCATTTTATCCCACTCACTGGCTGTAACTTCATATGAAATTTCTATCTTCCCTAATAACGCTTGAATAATCTCCATCACCCATTCCTTAAATCCCTCTCTTTTTAAACAGGTAGGTGTGAAAGTACCAGTGTCTAATTTTTTGCTTCATTATCCTGCATTTTTATTTTAGTGTTTATTACTGTATGATCCGAAATAGTTATTGGATGAGTGTTGCAGCTTTCAATTAAATGCAAGTGTTTCTGTGAAATATAATTATCTGCTCTAGCCCATATGGAATATGTAAATTATCTCCAAATTCCTACCATGGAATTCACGCCTTCCATGCCAAATATTTTCATAAATTACTTCAGATAATTCCAAATTTTATATTTTTTATGGAACTGCTTGCCCTTGTTCTTTTAAATTTCACATGTCCCCAGTAAACAATGCTCAGAACTCTGAACATTAATTGTTTGCACAAGTATACTGCTGATCTTTACGGAAACAGCAATAAGGAAAAACAGTTACCTCTTGCAGATACATGAAGGAATCTATCAATTTCACTCAAAACAGAACAGAATGTGCAATTCCCCTCATCTGCAGACTTCTTGCCTCCCAATGAACATTAGGCCAAAGGAAAAAATAAGTTAATATCATTGTATATGCAAGAAACTTAGCACTTCTCATGGCATTCATAATTTTATTTTGTTTTCAAGCCTACTTGTTTTTAGTTTAACCTAGACATTCACCCATACAAACATAAGAAAAAAAAAACATCTCAACTGTATGTACAATATAAACGGTGCACTTTTACACCCCACATCCACCAGCCCACATTTACAGCATATTAACTTAAACCTGCTTTTCTCCAGGCTTTCTTCTCTTTTTACATTGTAAAGTCGATATTTCTTAAAATTAAAAAGGCTACTTCTTTTTATAACATGCAACAAGCACTGAAAAGAATCACCCTCTCCCCCAAATACTCCTGACCACATATCACAAGGAACTGATTTAACATACAACATGCTGTTCATATCATGAAACGTGTTATACAACTACTACTAAAAACAAAATTTGTTTTACTTACAGTTACTATTTTTGGGTGTATCATTTTAAACATTAATAAAGTGGACAATTTGCTTTACTGACTACTCATAAGTTTAACAAGGTCAACAAATGTCCAATCTTTCTCAGACACTTTCTTGCAAAGCCATATTTTACAAATGGGATTGTTGCTTTATAATCTCACTTTTATTCACCATTTTATGTGTTGCTGGCCTTCCCTTTTATTTCCATACCCAAACACCATACTCTGGTTCAAGTCCAAATTACTCCCAATTCTTCTTAGTCATCTCCAGTGCTTTTTTCTTTCTCTCAAATATTTTCCTTTGGAACACTGAAAAAAAAGTTTCACAGGAAAAGTCTCTCTACGAGTTTTAATTTCAGAAGAGTGAGAAGCAGAATCCTCTTCTGCGTCATGGCTCACTTTTTATTGTACGAGCTTCTATATTTCATTCTTAGCCAATTTTGCATCAGATACTGTTTTTGATCCACTTGGAAAAAATATTCTGGATACAGCAACTTGAACCTCACACTTGCCTCTTGCCATTCCCTGACTGCTGGGATAAATTTGCTTCTCTGCCTGGTGTACAGTGAATAATCATTTTCTAGAAACACTCTGCTGGCTCTAATTGTTAATACTATTCCCTTCTGCCACAGTTTTATTAGGATCAACTCTTCTTGCTGGTATAATTGCATCCTCATGAATATAAGTCTTGGCTGCTTTCTCATGGCCAGGTTTGGAGCATACACTCAATGTGCCCTTTCAATTTGGCACTTTCTTAAAATGAATATAGTCTGTTCCTTCCAAGTTCTCTGGTACAGCAGAAAATCTCAGGTTTCCTCTTTGTGTGTCGTGTTCTAACTCTACATTTTTTAAACCCCTCTTCCTGAGAAGTCTCATATTAGTCCATTCTTCATTCCAACCTCTGATTTTTGCAGTTTTAGGGGTTTATCTGAATAGCTGTTTAAAGATCTTCCATTTTTACATCCTTTTGAGTGGATATACTTCAGTTTTTCATTTATTTTAATAATTTCTGAGTACATTTGATTGTTTTTCCTTTAAATTAATGGAAGCCATCTCTTGTACCAAAGCTGAAGCTTTAACTGCTTTTTGCCGAACAGCTGCAGAATTCTTCCCAGTCAGTGTTTTCTCTTTACCAGTTCTAGTTGATTCTCTTTCAGGTTCTCCAAATTTCATCTTTGTTGGTATCCTGACAGTGTACTTGGCCAGTAACTGAATTTTAATCAAGCTGGTAGAATTATTAGCTTTTATTTCTCTTTACCCTTTCAGAGGACTATCTGAACAGTCTAGTAGCACCCACAGTTAGTAACATCTCTACTCTATTTTATGTTGCAAAGACAAAAGCTGAATGGTCTTGGTTTATGACTGCATAAACCCCTATATATCTGAGAAGGAAGGATAAGATTTATGCAGAACTTTCTCCTTGTAAGAAGGAAATGCTTCTAAGGCTGTTTACACAGAAAGGTATGTAATTTGGAAATTTTCCAAAACAGATACTTCAAGTCTGTATTACAGACAGATTCAGGAGACAAAGTGAATATTTCAGTAAAAGCTGAGATGCCAGGCAGGGAAGTCTTGAGAAAGGAGATATTTCCCCCCCCAAAACTTTCAGCTATATGAAAAGCAGTACTTGGAGTGACTTGTATAAAGCTTGAAATGGCTGACAAATGAAGCTTCAATGAAAAAAAAGTGGTAGACCAGTATTAAAACTACTGAAGTATCCGAGAACTAAAGAGACAAAGAAATAACTTGGCATAAAACAAAGAATGCATTCCATTTGGTAAATATGATTTTCTAGTAATAAACCCCTAGGTTCTTTAAAGCAAGAGAAGACCAACGGTGAAAGAAAGGTTACTGTCTTAAATCAATTGAAGGTATTCTGGGTTTTGAGACTGACAGATCCAATGTTGTGATAAAGAACTCTGTCTTCCTGCTGGAACAACTTGCCATGATAGAGAGGCAAACTGTTTCAGTAATGTGAACCATGACTGCCTAGGCCACACAGGAGTTATAAAAACCCAATCTGCATTTACGTTTTCTTTTCACTATTATCTTTGAAATATGAACATATTCAACTAAACTAGAAATCAATAGTTGTCAAAGCTTTGTGATAGGGATAAACTAAAGAAAATGGCAAAATGTAATTGTTTAGATGAAATGTAAACAGATCAAACTTGGTAGGGGGTGGCAAGCATCAGAAAGTGAAATATCTGCTACAGCAATAAGCTATAGTGCTCTGATGAGCAGGAGTGTAAGGGGCCTGACTGATGGCCAGTTTTCAATACTTGACTGCAAAGTATCAAAGAAAAGTACAGTTGTGTACACTTACCATAAATGTAGATGCTCGAGTGTATTCACTGTTGCAGTCATCACATTTGGGTTATCCATGCCAGGGTAGCCCTCAGCCGGCCCGAATACCAGAGGCTTAGTATTTCTGCGTCGGTTGCTGTTGCTTCAAGATTGACCTCAGGTCGTCAGTAGTATAAAGTAAGGCAGCAGACGCCATTACATCAGTTTTCCTTGCCCTAACCTGTCAGAAGCCCCCAAGTAGCAGCCAGATTCTGGTGGAAGAACCCCACGAGTAGAAAGTAAATAACAATATGTCCCTTGTAAGGAAAGAGAAGAAAGGGGGATGGATGGAGGAAAACCAGTACTGAAACAGTGAATACATTCGAACATTTACATTTATGGTAAATGTACACAACTGTACTATGTTCTTCGTGTTTCACTGTTGCACAACTGTACTATGTTCTTTGTGTTTCACTGTTGCAGTCATCAAATCTGGGTTGATTCCCAAAGCTGAGAAAATGTTTGGAGACAGTCAAGGAAACTATGAGCTGGACTCAATACAATAGATATACGTGCATCAATATAAACTTTACACTCATCTACAAGCAAATACACCACATAGGTTGAAGATAGAGAAGGAAAGATGAACTGTACAATGACAGGGGGATGGCGGGAGGGTAACCTGGACTGCAACAGTGAATGCACTCGAACATCTACATTTCTGGTAAGTGTACACAACTATACTATGTTCTTTGTGTTTCACTGTTTTTTGTGTTTCACTGTTGCAGTCATTACATTTGGGTAGAATCCCAAAGCTATGGTTGGGAGGCTGGAGCTAAACAGCATTAGGTGAGGCTTTAAGGCCCTGCAGCACTGCAGTGGCAAAGCCTGTCCTGGACTTAGAGTAGAGAGACAAATGGTAATGCAAGGTGTGAACAGAATTCCAAATAGCAGCCTCTAGAATGTCCTTGGTTGGCACTCCTCTGAGAAAAGCTGCTGACGTAGCTGCAGCTCTGGAGCGAGACCTAATGCCCTTGGGCACAGGTTTGCCATGGCGTAAGTAGCAGAAACGGATGCAATGCCTTAGCCAGTTTGAAACTGTCTGCACAGAATCTCTTCCATTTGTCAGCATAAGATTTTCTAGTGCTAGGCCTTCTGGTTTCCAAAATGACATCCATCACAGCTCTACTGAGAGGTGTCATTTGGATGCTTACAGGATTAGCCATGCTGCCAGGTTCAGAGTCTGTAGTTGATTGTGCAGGATCTGATTGTTTTGCTGAGACAGTAGTTGTGATTTTTGAGGCAAGATCCAAGCTGGTATTGAGACAAGTTCCTTAGGATTGGGTACCAGTATTGGTGGGGCCAGTCCGGGGCAATTAATATCATCTTTGGCTTCTTTTGTCTGACTTTTAGGAGGACCTTGGGTACAAGAGGCAGAGGAGGAAACGCGTAAACTGATAGGTTTTTCCAACTGAAGGACAGGGCGTCCACTTTCCATGCTTGTCTGTGATAAGCCCTTGTGCAGAATCTTTTCAGTTGATAATTTTGAGGAGAGGCAAATAGATCTATGTCTGGGCTCCTCCATTTCTCTGTTATCATGCTGAAGACTTGTGGATTTACTTTCCACTTGTGAGGATCCACAAGGTTTCTGCTTAAATCATCTGCCAGTGTGTTTTGTTTTCCTGGCAGGAATTGAGCTTGAAGATGTATTTGGTAGGTCAAAGCTGTGTCCCACAGTGCCATGGCTAATCTGCAAAGGGGGTATGAGTGTGTGCCCCCTTGCTTGTTTATATACCACATGACTGTGGTGCTGTCAGGCTTTATCAGTAGTTGTCCTGGATGAAGCAAGTCCTTGAAGGCTGTTAGGGCATTTTGAACAGCTAGCATCTCTTTCTGGTTGATATGTAGATGCAATTGATTTGGTGCCCACATGCCCTGAATGCAGCTTCCTGCCATGTGGGTTCCCCAGGCATAATCTGATGAGTCTGTTAAGTTTTGGATGGCAGGGGGTAGAGTGAAGGGCCCATCCCATGTTTTGGTTGACAGGCCTTTGCCCACCACAGAAACTCTGTTGCAGGCAGGGAATGAGAGGAATCATTGTTTCTAGACTGTGTGAATGTTGACTCCATAAACTTTTTAGGTACCACTGAAGTTTCCTCATATGCAGTCTTGCATATGAAATTAGTAGGATGCCCAGAGCCTGCAGAATTTGTCTTGTAGAAGACTAGGTCTTTATTGCCATCAGTTTGAAGTAGTCAGTTGCCTTTGTTTGTCTGGCGTGAGGTAAGCCATCTGGGCAGTTGTATTCAAGCTTGCACCCAGGAATTTCAAGTATACGAACAAAAACAAACACACCCTGGAGTAAGGAAGGCTGTAGTCACAGGAATACACGATGTTGCCAACACACGGACACTTTATTCACTAGAAAATTACAGTACGTTAAAGCGCTTTTCACCTACCTAAGTAGGTAGACTTCCTCAGAACATAACAAATGAAACTGCTTTAGTAAGCTTTAAATACTAAGCCAAGTCATCAAACAGTAACGGCTGACAACAATCAACGTCAACACATGCTCTAACAACCTAAAATTAAAAAAATTTAAAACAATGCTCTTTTAAAATCTATGCAGCATATTGGACCTAAATGTAGCAAAATACTCTACCTAATAAATAAAAATAGGCAGAAGAACTTCACAACAAAATAAAAAAGCAAAAATAAGGAGCTTAGAAAAGAAACATAGTATATTGCTAAACTCTTTGTCAATCTAAAAAAATAAAAATATATAACAAAAATATCACCTTTTTAAGCTTTTCAATTTTAGTAAGCAGCTAATTGAACACTGGTCATTGAGTCCTGGGAACGAATACGAGTTCAATCTAATCTGCCATTTCAACTCTTTTTCTTCTAATAACAAATGTAAAGGGGCTCCCTGTTTGTCTACTACTTGGTCAATAATCAAAAATTTAAACTGATGGTCCTTCCAAGTAGAAGTGTGTTTTGCCAATGCATTTTCTTGTGTTTGTTTTTATTTTGCACCCAGGAATGTTATCTTTTGAGAGGGTACCAGTTGTGATTTATTTTCGTTTGTGTACCCTAGGCATGTTAGAAGCCTTTTCACAAATGCCAGGTGTCACAGAAGTGTGTCCTTGTTCTCTGCTTGAATGAGACAGTCGTCCAAGTAAGGGTATATTTGAATACTTCTTTGTCTGAAAAATGCAATTACTGGTGCCAGGCACTTTGTAAAGACCTTGGGCGCAGTAGATAAGCCAAAGGGCAGTGCAGAGAGTTGGTAATGCATTAAGCCAGCCTTGAATCTGAAGTATCTTCTGCACGACTGTCTTATTGGGACATGCAGGTATGCCTCTTTTGGGTCTAAAGTCACCAGCCAAGCATTCTTGCCCAGCATGGGCAGAAGCTGCTGCAAAGTGAGCATTTTGAATTTTGGAATGTCCAGGTATGTGTTCAAAATCGATAAATCCAGTATTGGCCGCCAGGCCTTGTCCTTTTCTGGATACCAAGAACAGTCTTGAGTAAAAACCTTGTCCTTTTTCCTGTTCTGGTGCTGTCTGAATGGTCCCCATATCCATGAGGGACGTAACCCATTTATGTGCCTCTGCCCATTGATTTTTTTGGTAGATCTGGCCAACCATTTGTCATTGGCAGAGTGTCGAAATGGAATCTGTATCCCTGTGATACGGTAATTAGTACCCACTTGTCCTGGGTTATTAACTGTCAATTCTGAGCAAAAAGTGCTAATTTTCCCCCTATGGGTGCTGCCAAAAGATAAGTGCTTGGTGTAGGCAGAGGGAAGTCATTGGGATTGCTTTCTGTAGGTTTGCGCTTAATCTCCTCCAGATTTGGAGGTGGATGCGCCCCATTGCTTTGACCTGTATGAGTCTTGAGCCTGGTACCCGGAACCCTTAGGGTGTCTGGATTTGCCTCTTTGAGCTCTGTCTGACACAGGAAAGGACCAATTTTTTTGTAGGCCACTGTCTACTGAATCTTGGTGGCTGCACTTGTAAGAAATCTTTAACAGTTTGCATAGACTTAGCTTTGTCTTCCATTTTCTTTAAAACCTCTTCTGCCTTAATACCAAACAGAGAATCATGCTGTAAAGGTGCATCTAGCAATTTAGCTTTAACATGATCAGGGAAATTTTGTTCCTTCAGCCAGGCATGTCTCCTAATCACAGATCCAGTAACTACGGCCCTGCAGGAGGCTTCTTAGGAATCAAAGCCACATTGCAAAGTATGCTTTCCAACTTGTTCAGCTGCATGCAATAATTCCCGCAATTCTTTATTTTCTGCACATTCTGAAATCAACATCATTTTCTGTTTCAGCAATCCCATACTGTTGTTGGTACTTACGCATATGATATTGACAATTTAAGGCCCGGATTGCCAAGGATGCAGATGTATAAACCTTTTTTCCCCATCTGTCCAGTGCCCTAGAATCTCTGTCAGAGGGGGTAGGGTTTTTTTGCTGTTGAGCCCTTAACTCCCTCTGGACCCTGTGAAATAGTTTCAGGATCAGCAGCAGAGTTTCTAAATAAAAATGTATGCGAGTCGGGGGCTCTAATATCGGTCAGGCTTACTGGAAGCCAGAGGTAAGGAGTCAGGGGTCAAGCTTGACTCCAAAAACACATCATACACAATGTCTAAAACAGGGGGAATGGCTATAGGCTTGTGCTGAGGGAGAAGAAGGAAATCCCTGAGCCTCTTTTTTGATTCTGAGAAGTCTTGACTCTCCCAGTGAAAATGCTCCCTCAAAGTATGCAAGGTTTCTCCAAATGAATAATCCTCAGGAGGAGATACAGATGGAATAGACTCCTCAGCATCAGAATCCTCATAGGGAGGTATAGATAATTCCTGATCAGAAGAGGAATCAGAAGAAATAGAAACCTGATCTGAAGATTCATAATCAGTGTCTTGCCTAGGCCTCTTATCTGGAGGGGGATGGGTACCCCTGATCAATGTAATAAGGTCTTCAGCCATTTTGATAATCTGATTTTTAGGCATAAAGGCCTGTGCACATGGCTCGAGTCTTTTTTTAGGTTTAGAATTTGCTTTTGTCTTTGGTTTTGCAGCGGTCGTTGGTTTGATGTACAAATGTTGAGGTCTGAATACACCCTCAGAAGCCGGTGCCTGCTCAGTGGCTCCGGACCCATCTGAGGGAGATGCATCCGTTGGTCCAATACCTTGAGTATCTTGCAGAATGCCGGACTCCACATGGGTGTCGGTAGAGGCCTGCGACTAGAAGGTAGCGGGTATCTGGGGCTGCGAAGGCACCTCGCTGAGTACCGGCGAACTGGCGACTGGCTTAGGAGAAGCTTCGTCATCGGTTTTGGATCTCGACTGCCTTTCTCTGTCCTTTTCTTTGCGTTTTTTTTTATGTACTCCGGTAGTCAGATTGCTATCCGACGACATTTCTGGGTAGTTAAAGGTTTCCAAAATACTTTGATGCAAAAATATACAGACGCTTAATAGTGCGTTGGTTAAATCTAGCACAAAACCGACAGCCACGCACGTTGTGATCAGGGCCTAGGCAAGGAATACAGTATAAATGGAAATCCTTATGAGGTTTTTGCTTCCCACAAGTAATACAATTATTAACTTTTTTTGACATCGGTAAAAAGCAAGAAAAAAAGAAGTTTCCCCAACGGGGTACTTAGCTTTAGTGAAGACTTCGGTTCTGAAACTCAACTCGAATATTTCAGTAGTCGGCCGACCGGCACTTGCAAAATGCTTCTGCTTCGGGCACCGCGCGGCAAGAAAGAGAAAATGGCGTTGGCTGCATGTTTTATACCCCTGACAACCTGACATCATGGAAGAGAAAACAGCAACCGACGCAGGACCAAAGACTTTGGAATTCAGGCCGACTTGAGGGCAACCTGCCAGCAGATTACCCAAATGTAATGACTGCAACAGTGAAACATGAAGAACATCATCCAGAACCGGTTTACTTAGAATGGCAGATTGATTTGGGGTTAGGGAATAAGCCAAGCTGCCTGAGTGTCTGCAATTTGGGATGCATGAATTCTCCTTTCCTCTGGGTCAGGAGGCTTGGAACCTGAGGAAGATGCCATGAAGGCAACGGGGACAGGCTGCGCAGCAAGGGGTACCAGTGTTGTCGGGGCCAGTCTGGAGCTATAAGAATGGTCCTTGATTTTTCCTCCCTTATTTTGAGCAGTACCCTGGGGATGAGAGGCAGGGGAGGAAAGGCATAGACCAATAGACTGACCCAGGGGAAGGACAGGGTATCCACTTTCCAAGCCATGCAGAATTTTCTGAGCTGATGGTTGGCGTGGAAGGGAAAGAGGTCGATCCTCGGGGTTCCCCATTTCTGAGTTATTAGGGTGAAGGCACTTCTGCTTGAGTTGTCACTCGTGTGGGTCCAGAAGGCTTCTGCTTAATTGGTCTGCCAGAGAGTTGACAGAGCCTGGTAAGAATTGTGCTAACAGGTGTAGTTGCATGGAAGAGGCTGTGAGACAAAGGGTCATGGCCAGCCTGCATAGAGGGTAGGAGTGAGTACCTCCCTGCTTGTTGATATGCCATATCACAGTGGTGTTGTCTGTTGATCAGGAGAACCCCTGGAGAGAGAAGGGGTTTGAAAGCTATCAAGGTGTGCTGCACAGCCATCATCTCTTTTTGATTGCTGTGCACAGGGATTTCCTGAGGGCTCCATTGGGCCTGTTTGCACCGGTCATTCAGGTGTGCATCCCAAGCATAGTCTGATGCACCTATGGTTGGGGTCTGGACAGCGGGATGCAGGGAGAAGGAAAGTCCCTTGTTGTGGGAGCATGCTGTTGCCCACCAAAGAAATTCCTTTCTGAGGCAAGGAATTATAAGTAGAAGAGTTTCCAGGTCTTGAGAGTGTTGACACCAAAGGCTCTTTAGGTACCACTGAAGTTTCCTCATGTGCAGTCTGGTACATGGAATGAGTAGTATGCAAGACGCCATGAACCGCAGAGCTTGCAGGATCTTCCTTGCAGATAGCTGGGGCCTGGTGGCTAGTTGAGAGAAGAAGGTTGTCAGGAAAATTTGTTTCTCTGGTGTAATGAACGCCATCTGGGATGCTGTGTCCAGACTTGCTCCCAGGAAGACTATTCTTTGGATGGGCACCTGTTTGGATTTCTTTTCGTTGATTGTGTATCCTACGGAGGTTAGTAGGGTCTTTACAAAGGACAGGTGCTTGAGCAGCTTTTCCTGGCTGTCTGCCTGAATAAGGCAGTCCAAGTATCGGTAAAATTTAATATTTCTTTGTCTGCAAAATGCAATGGCTGGAGCCAGACATTTTGTAAAAACTCTGGGAGCAGTAGATAAGCCAAAGGGAAGCACAGAGAACTGAAAGTGTTGAGATCCTGCCCTGAAGTGGAGATATTTCCTGCATGATACTCTGATAGGAATGTGGAGGAAGGCCTCTTAGATCTAGGGTGGCTGGTCAAATGGCCTTGGACAGCAAGGCTAGCAGCTGCTGGAGGGTGAGCGTTTTTAATTTTGGGATCACCGGGAAGGTGTTTAGTATTGATAGATCGAGGAGGGGGTGCCAGGTGCCCTCTTTTCTGGGCACCAGAAAAAAAGTCTGGAGTAGAAGCCTTGGCCTATCTGTTCTGAAGGAACGTGCTCTACTGCTCTGAGAGAGAAGGGAAAGGATTTGCTTTTGAGCCTCTGCCCACTGATCTGGTGGTAGATCTGGGAACCCTTTTGGGGTTGGAAGCGTATGGAAAGAAAATTTGTATCCCTGAAACACAATGTTCAGAACCCATTGGTCCTTGGTTATGGTGGCCCAGGTGCTAGAGTGAAATGAGAGTTTTCCTCCTAGGGGTAAGTGAAGGTGGGCAGAGGGGGGAGGAGGAGGTGAGTCGCTCAGTTCTTACCATAAGGGGGTGGCTTAGAACTCCCTGGTTTTGAAGTGGAGGAAATCCACTGCTTAGATCTCTGCATTCCCTGGGACTGCTATCTGGGTGGTCCGTTTCCATGGGGCCTAGGCTGGCTGGTTTACTCTGAGAAGGAAAGGACCAGTGCTTGGAAGGGCAATGCCCGCTGAATCTAGGGGGCTGGACTTGTAAGAAATGCTTAACTGCTTGCCTAGATTTTGCTTTTTCTTCCATCTTAAGACCTCTTCTGCCTTAGTGCCAAATAAGTTATCTTTGTGCAAGGGGGCATCGAACAATTTAGATTTGACATGGTCTGGCAGGGGTTGTTCCTTAAGCCATGTATGTCTTCTAATGACAGATCCAGTGACTGCTGCCCTGCAAGAAGCTTCTAGGGCACCAAAAGCACAGTGCAAAGTATGTTTAGCTACTTGGCATGCAGAGTCTTGTAAATCTTTAGATTCTGTCCAAGCAGGAAGAGAAGACATTTTTTGTTTACAGAGTTCCAGGGTATGTTGCTGAAATTTCAGCATATGGAACTGACAATGTAATGCCCTGATAGCAGGAGTAGCTGAGGTGTATACTTTTTTACAATGCTCAGCAATCCCTGTCTGAGGGTGTGGGATTCTTAGCAGAGGTTGCTTTAATCCCTTTTGGCCCTTGAGAAATTACCTCAGGGTCAGCTGTTGGATTTTTAAAAAGATATCCGTGTGAGTCAGGGACTCTATAGTACCCATCTGGTTTTCTGGGAGCTGGAGGTAGGGCATCATGAGTCAAGCTGGATTCAAGGAAAACATCATCCCCAACATCCAGGACTGGGGGGATGGCCAAGGGTCTGTGTTGCGGAAGATCTAAGGACTCCCCCGAGTCTCTTTGGACTGATGTTAGTCCTGACTCTCCCACTGGAAATGCTCCCTTAAAGTACGCAGGGTTTCCCCCAAAGGAAAAATCCTGTGGGGGAGAGGCTGAAGAAATGGAGTCCTCTGCATCAGAATCCTTACAAGTGGAGAGGGGTTACATGTCTTCATAGTCAGATGCATCAGAATCATCTGACTCTTGTTCAGACAAAACTACAGGGGAAAGATTATGAGGGGGTAGCTTCGCTTCCCCTGATCAGCATGATAATGTCTTCCACCATTTTAAGCATTTGAGACTGAGGCATTAAGACTAGCAGGTGCCAGAGGGTGGGTTGTGGGTTTCTTGGGTGTGGTTCGAACCCTGGGCCTAAGAAACTCTGTCGTTTTTGAAAGAATGGTAGTCGCGAAAGAAGACATCGGTTTGTGTCAAGATTTGGTAGTGCGAAGGACTTCCTCAGAAGCCTGTGCCTGCTCAGCAGCTCCAGACCCATCCAAGGTAGAGACGACCACAAGATCCTTAGTCAAAGAAGAGTTTTGCAGCATACCAGACTCCAAAAGGGTCTCAGTAGTGTCTTGCGAATCAACAGAAGCAGGCATCAGGGACTGCGAAAGCACCTCACTGAGTACTGGAGAACGGATGACTAGCTTAACGGAAGGATCGTCGGTAGGTTTGGACATCTGTGCTTGGTCTCTTTCTTTATCTTTACTTTTTTTGGAAGATCTGCTGTCGGATGGCTTACTGAAGCCACATCGGAATTCGAAGACTTTAAACGAAAATATCTGGCTACAATAAGGGCCAGACGACGGACAGTTCTGGCATTGAACAAAGCACAGAAGTTACAGTGGGGGACATCGTGGTCTGGGCCTAAAGTGACGCAGTAAGAGTGGAAGTCTCAGTGTGGTATTTGCTTTCCACAGGCGAGACAATTGTTAACCTTTTCTGACATTGGTTAGTGCCAGAAAAAAGGATCCCTAACGGGGCACTTAGCTTTAGAAGACTTCAACTTCAATTCAGAGATGAAAACTCGGGTAGCAGCCGACCGGCACTCGTGCGAACTGCTTCTGCTTCGGGCTCCACAGCAAGAAAGACTGGAGTAATGGCGTCGCCTGTCTTACTTTATACTACTGACGACCTGATGTCAGTCCTCAAGTGACAGCAACCGATGCAGAAATACTAAGCCTCTGGTATTCGGGCTGGCCGAGGGCTACCCTGGCAGGGATAACCCAAATGTGATGACTGCAACAGTGAAACACGAAAAACATCTGTGGTTCCTATGAACATATCCATCGGATTTCTCGAAGTCTTGGATTGGGGGAAGGTTAATGAAGAATGAAAACAAACACAGACAGAACTTTATGGTAAGAAAACTTCTTTATCAGAGGTTGTCATCTTCATTCATTCCTTAACCTGTAGGACAGAGTCCCCAGCTACAATAACCCAGGGTGGCACTCATGGAAGGATATTCTGAAATACGGCAGAGCAAAAGGCACTTCTGCTCCTGGAGATTATGTCCAGCTTATAATGCACAATAAAAGTACGAGGGTTTGACCAAGTAGCTGTTGAACACATGTCCTTAATAGATGCCCTCGACCAAAAGGCTTGGAAAGTTGCCATAACTATTCATACTTCCTAAAACACATTGTTCTAAGTAAAAATATAGTTGCCTATGTACATCAAGTAAATGAAGAGTCTACTCTCTCCCTTATTCTGAAATTTAGGGAAAAAAACAGAAAGATTAATACATTGATTAATATTATCTTCCCTAGTGACTTTAGGAAGAAAGGATTGATTGGTAGAAAGGGTAAAAATTACAGTTGTGTACAATTACCATAAATGTAGATGTTAGAGTGTATTCACTACTGCAGTCATTACATTTGGGTAATCTGCTGGCAGGCTGCCCTCAGTTGGCCTGATTAACAATGTCTTGGGTCCTGCGTTGGTTGCTGTCCCTTCTTCCATGACGTCAGGTCGTCTGGGGTATAAAACATGCAGCCGATGCCATTACATTAGTTTTTCTTGCCCCATATGTCAGGTGCCCCCCAAATGGGGAGAAAAATATATAAATAATTTTAAACAAAAATATATACCTCCAAACAAAAGCAAATACACCAAAAAGGCTATTAAGTGTAGAAAAATAAAGGAGAGGCATAGTAATAGAAAAAACAGGGGACTGGAGGGAGGGTAACCAGGACTGCAACAGTGAATACACTCGAACATCTACATTTATGGTAAGTGTACACAACTGTACTATGTTCTTCATGTTTCACTGTTGCAGTCATTACATTTGGGTAGATTCCCAAAGCAAAGTTTGGGAGGATGGATTTAAACAGAATTAGGACCGGCTATAAGGCCCTGCAAAACAGCAGTGGCAAAGCCAGCTCTGGATTTAGAGAAAATTGGTAAGTGATAGTGCTTGGTGAAAGTATGAACTGAACTCCAGGTAGCAGCTTCTAGAATATCCCTGGAAGGAACACCTCTGAGAAAGGCTGTAGAAGGTAGATGCAGCCCTGGTCGAATGGGATCTGATCCCCTGGGGGATAGGTTTTCCATGGTGCTTATAGCAGAAATGAATGCAATGGCTTATACACTTGGAAATGGTTTGCTTTGAAATAGCCTTTCCCTCTGCTCCTGCAGCAAATGCTACCAGCAGATGCTACCAGCAGTTCAGATTTTCTTCGAGATTTAGTCCTGTCTAAATAAAATCTAAGTTGTCTATGTACATCCCATGAATGCAGAATCTGCCCCCCTTTGTTCTGTGGATTGGGAAAGAAAGTTGGCAAATGAATGGAGTGATTAAGAGCCACACTGGATACCACCTTGGGCATGAAGGATGGGTTGGTCCTGAGCGACACCCTGTCCGCATGAAAGAGGATGAGAGGCTCCACTGCCACAAGGGCCTGTAATTCAGAAATCCTTCTAGCCAAAGTGATTGCTAAAAGGAAGGCTGTTTTCCAGGAAAGGAATTTTAAGTCTGCAGTAGCAGCTGGCACGAAAGGAGGTACAGTGAGTTTTTCCAATACAAAGTTAAGGTCCCAGGCAGAGGTTGGAGCTCTCCAGGGTGGTCAAAAGTTTTTGGCACCTCTGAGATGCTGCTTTAACAGAGGATGAGAGAAGAGGGGGGTTCTGTGTTGTAATGAGCTGAAATGGCTGAGGCATGGATTTTTATGGAAGAAAAAGATAGGCCCTTGTGAAGCATCTCAGTTACGTATTGCAAAATCTGAAGTAAATTGGGCACTGCTGTGGTCATCCCTCAAGATTGATTCCAGGCACAGAATCTTTTCCATTTGTCAGCATAAGGTTTTCTGGTACTAGGTCTTCATGTCTCCAAAATGACATCCATCACAGGTTTGCTGAGGGATGCTAAGGGAGAATTTAAGTGATTAGACAAGCTGCAAGATTCAATGTTTGAAGCTGAGGGTGCAGAATTTGGTTGTTCTGCTGAGACAGTAAGGAAGGTGTCTGAGGCAGGTGCCATGGAGAAAGTTCTGAGACTGCGTAGGAGTGGGTACCAGTGTTGGCAAGGCCAGTCTGGAGCAAGCAAAATCATCTTTGGCTTGTCCTGTTCGACTTTTAGTAGAACTTTGGAGAGCAAAGGCAGAGGGGGAAAAGCATAGATTGATAGGTTTTCCCAGCTGAAGGACAGAGCATCCACTTTCCAGGCTTTTTTGTGCAAAATTTGTCCAACTGGTAGTTCTGGGGTGAGGCAGAGAGATCTATGTCTGGGCTTCCCCATTTGCGTGTCAATATGTTGAAAATCCGTGGTTCCAGTTTCCATTCGTGTGGGTCCATGAGATTTCTGCTTAGTCTGCCAAAATATTCAGCTTTTCTGGCAGGAACTGGGCTTGCAGTTGTACTTGATAGCTCAAGGCAGTGTTCCACAATGCCATGGCTTGTCTGCAGAGGGGGTAGGAATGCGTACCTCCCTGCTTGTTTATGTACCACATAACTGTGGTGTTGCCCGTCTTTACCATTAGTTGCCCTGGATGAAGGTAGTCCTTGAAGGCTGTCAGTGCTTTTTGTACAGCTAGCATTTCTTTCCGATTGATATGAAGGTGCATTTGATTCGAACTCCATTTGCTCTGAATGAACTTCCCTACCAGATGAGCCCCCCATGCATAGTCTGATGCGTCTATATTTAGGGTCTGGGCAGCAGGGGGTGGTGTGAATGGCAGCCCCTTGTTTTGGTGGCAGGTCTCTACCCACCAAAGGAATTATAGTTGCAGGCAAGGTACAATAGGAATCATTGTTTCCAGGCTGTGAGAATGTTGACTCCATAAACTTTTTAAGTACCACTGACGTTTCGTCATATGCAGTCTTGCATATGGAATTAGAAGAATGCAGGAGGCTATGAACCCCAAGGCTTGCATAATTTGGCTTGCTGATAGCAGGGTTTTTGTGGCCACCTGTTTGAAGTAAGTCACCAACTGAATTTGCTTTTCTGGCGTAAGGCAAGCCACCTGGGCAATTGTATTCAAGCTTGCACTCAGGAATGTTATTTTTTGAGAGGGTACTAGTTGTGATTTCTTTTCATTTATATAGTGTACCCTAGACAAGTTAGAACCCTTTTTATAAATGCCAGATGTTTTAGAAGAATGGCCTTGTTTTCTGCCTGAATTAGACAATCGTCCAGGTATGGATATATTTGAATACTTCTTTGCCTGCAAAATGCAATTACTGGAGCCAGGCACTTTGTAAAGATGCTGGGCACAGTAGATAAGCCAAAGGGCAGTGCAGAGAACTGATAATGCAAAATGCCTGCTTTGAAGAGGAGGTATCTTCTGCAAGATTCCCCGATTGGGATATGCAGGTATGCCTCTTAGATCTAGAGTTGCCAACCAGGCATCTTTGCCCAGCATGGGAAGTAACTGGTGAAGAGTCAGCATCTTGAATTTTGGAATGTCTAGGAAAGTGTTTAGAGTAGACAAGTCCAGAATTGGATGCCATGATTTGTCTTTTCTGGGTACCAGGAAAAGTCTGGAATAGAAACCTTGTTTCTTTTCCCCTTCTGGTACTAACTGAATAGCTCCCATGTTTAAGAGGGAAAGTACTTGTTTCTGAGCCTCTGCCCACTGATTTGGGGGCAGGTCTGGTCATCCGCTTGGAGTTGGCAATGTGTAGAAATGAAATCTGTATCCCTGGGACACTACATTTAAAACCCATTTGTCCTGGGTTATAAGTTGCCATTTTTTTGCATGAAGTGCCAGTTTTCCCCCCAAAGGAGCGGCTAAAAGGTAAGTGCTTGGTAATTCTAAAGGAAAGTCACTGAGACTTGTTTACCATAGGGAGGTGTCTTGTTGTTTCCAGATTTGGAAGAGGAGGCACCCCATTGCTTAATTCAGAAAATCCCTTGGGACTGAAACTTGGTGCTTTTGGCATCTCTGGGTCTGGCTTGAGTGGCTCTGGAAGGAACTGGAAAGGACCAGTTCTTGGTTAGCCAGTGCCTACTAAATCTTGGAGGTTGTACTTGCAAGAAATCTTTCACAGTCTGCATAGATTTAGCCTCATCTTCCATCTTTTTTAAAACTTCTTCAGCCTTATTTTCAGACTTTCCTGCTGCAAAGGAGCATCCAACAATTTAGCTTTAACATGATCAGGCAAAGATTGCTCCTTAAGCCAAGCTTGACTTCTAAGCACAGACCCAGTAACAGCAGCCCTGCAAGAGGCCTCCAAAGAATCAAAACCACATTGCAAAGTATGTTTTCCAACTTGTTCAGCTGAATGCAATAAATCCTGTAAATCTTTATTTTCCACACAGAAATAAACATCATTTTCTGTTTAAGCAGTCCCATGATATGCTGCTGCTATTTTAGCATATGAAATTGACAGTTTAAAACCTTGACTGCCAAGGTTGCAGTAGTATAAAAGTACAGTTGTGTACACTTACCATAAATGTAGATGTTTGAGTGTATTCACTGTTGCAGTCATTACATTTGGGTAATCTGCTGTCAGGTTGCCCTCAGTCGGCCTGAATTCCAAAGTCTTGGGTCCTGCGTCGGTTGCTGTCTCCCCTTCCATGACATTAGGTCATCATGGGTATAAAACATGCAGCCAACGCCATTTTCTTTAGTTTTTCTTGCCCCCGACGTCAGGTGCCCCCAAAAAGGCAGCAAATATATATATACATGCATCAATATAAACTTTACCTTCATCTACAAGCAAATACACCACATAGGTTGTAGAAGATGGAGAAGGAAAGAACCTCCAGAATGAAAGGGGGGATGGCGGGAGGGTAACCTGGACTGCAACAGTGAATACACTCGAACATCTGCATTTATGGTAAGTGTACACAACTGTACTATGTTCTTCGTGTTTCACTGTTGCAGTCATTACATTTGGGTAGAATCCCAAAGCTATGGTTGGGAGGCTGGAGCTAAACAGCATTAGGTGCGGCTATAAGGCCCTGCAAAACTGCAGTGGCAAAGCCTGCCCTGGATTTAGAGTAGAGAGGCAAATGGTAATGCTTTCTAAATGTGTGAACAGAACTCTAAGTAGCAGCCTCTAGAATGTCTTTGGTTAGTACTCCTCTGAGAAAGGCTGCTGAAGTAGCTGTAGCTCTGGTGGAATGAGACCTAATGCCCTTGGGCACAGGTTTACCATGGTGTAAGTAGCAGAAACGGATGCAGTGGCTTATCCACTTTGAAATTGTCTGCTTTGAAATAGCCTTGCCTTCTGATCCTGCAGCATATGTCACTGGTAATTGCTCAGTTTTTCTTAGTGCTTTAGTCCTGCTCAAGTAGAATCTTAGCTGTGTCTATGTCCAAGGAATGCAGAATTCTCTCCCCCTTGTTCTGCGGATTTGGATAAAAGGTTGGCAGATGAATTGTTTGGTTAAGAGCCACACTGGAAACCACCATAGGCATAAAATAGGTTCATACTAGGCTATCTGCCCTAGGGCATTTATAAGCCTAGCCAGAGTGTGTTTGGCTTTCGCCACCCATTTTAAATTAATTTTGCTATGCCCTTTTTCGAAGTTAGTATACTGTGCCTCTGTCTAACAGTGACACAGAAGTGATACCCGGGGTAAACCTACGATCTTGAAGAGAGTCAATGAGGGACTCTGCCTAATCTGGACTGGGATTTATTCCAGAGTGAAGGGAGCCTCTAGGTTATGAATCTGTTCCTCCAGCATGTTCTATTTATTTCAGTCCTGAGGTTCAAGTCTCTCGAGCGCGTAGCTCGATGGGATTTGGATTTTCTGAGGTGCAGCATGTCCATTAATTCCGGGTTGGACATGGCTTTATACATCAGGCACAATCGCCTCTGAGCAGGCAGTATGCCACTGAGTAGAGCTGGAGTTTCTTAAACCGGGCAGCATATGGCATCTGTTTGAGCCCTTTGAGCCTCTTGGTGAGGTACTTTTGGGGTCTTTCCAGTTTCTGCAGGTGTCTGGTAAGGTACATCCCAAAAGGGACATTGTACTCAATTATGGGCCTGATGAGGGATGGGCAAAGAGGCACGATGACCTCCCCTGATCTAGATGTGAATCCCTTCATGATTAGGTGGGCTATATAAAATGTTTTTCTAACCACTTTGGCCACGTGGTTGTCAAATGAGAGATTGCTATCAACTTGAGTCCCCAGGTCCCTAATTACTTCTTCTGTACTTAATGGATTACCACCTATGTGGTAATTTGTAGGCACTTTGTTTTTGCCAAAGGGGATGACTATACACTTTTTGGCGTTTAGCTTGAGGCCATGGCTCTGGCACCAGTTGTCTGTTTCTATGAGGCCCTTTTGGAGGATGCTTGTGTCAGCTGGAGAGTCTATTATGGCACCCAGTTTGCAGTCATCTGCGAACATGGTCAGCCATACTCCTTCCGTGTTGGCCTGTACTTCCGAGAAATATATACCGAACAAGAGAGGTCCCAGGACTGAGCCTTGTGGGACGCCACTTGTAACTGGTTTGGAGTCGGACATGACTCCAGCAATTCTAACCATGTGGGTTCTGTCCTTGAGCCAGTTTGCAACCCATCTAGTGACATAGGGGTTTATATTTAAGCTGGTGAGCTTATCTATAATGCCAGAGTGGGGTATTGTATCGAAGGCTTTTGCGAGGTCCAGGTAGGCTGTGTGGACCACCTTCTCCTCGTCAATGGCCTTGGTGACTGTTTCAAAGAAATCGACCAGATTTAAGAGGCAGGATCTGCCCTTAAAGCCGAACTGGGTAGGATCCAGTGTCTGTAGGTCCCCAATATCTTTATCTTTGCAGACCAAGCTAGTTAGGCTTATGGGGTGATAGTTTCCAGGATCCGTTGAGGCACCACCTTTGTGGAGAGGGACCACTGTTGCTGTATGCCACTCTTTGGGTACATATCCTGTAGTAAAGCTGAGACTGAACAGTAGTTTTATGTTTGGATTTAGCTCTTCTTGGAGTTCATGTAGGACGCAGACCGGGACACCGTCTGGTCCCATTGATGCTGTGTTTTTTGCTTTGGAGAGGGTGGCTCTTACCTGAGCATCTGAGATGTCAGGGGGGCAAGCACTCTGCTGGGATAGATATTTGCCCTTTTGTTGGGGGGGGGGGTTTGCGCTGAACCTGTCAGCTAGGATGTTGGCAATGTCTGTGGGTTCGGTGTATTTTTTGTCATTTTGGACTAATTCTGAGCATATCTGGGAATTCCCACCAAGGTTCCTAACATAACTAAAGAAAGCCTTGTGATTATTCTTAGTGTCCTGTGCAGTTTTTCTCTTGAAGCTGGCCTTAGACGATTTTATGAGTGCCCGTAGTTTTTTGCTAATACTGATCAGAGATGCCTTCCCTTTTTGGGATTTTGCTCCATCATGTAGTAGCTTTCCTCCTTCTATTGTATAGTTTGCTTATGGCTGGGGTCCACCAGACAGGATGTCTGCCTTTGGAGGATTGGGTCTTGGTTTTATTTGGGATTGCATGATCCATGCATACCTGAAGGTGTTCATAGAATGCGTTTATAAAGGATTCTGCGGTCTGGGCTGTACTTTCCATAGGCCTGGGGGCTTTGAAGGATTCCACCTCGGTTTTGAGGAGTGTGAAATTTGCTTTAGAGAAGCTTTTCACTGTGGTTTTCTGGGCAGGGGGTGGGGTCAGGATGTGAGTTTATGGTCTAATCTTACCAGTGAGGGATACACTTCTGGTCTGGAGCAGAGAGTCCCCATGTTGGTGATGATCAGGTCCAGTATGTTTCCCCCTCTTGTGGGAGTGGTAACACGTTGTTCTATAGCATTTGAGTTTATAAATTCTAGGAACCTTTGGGCTAGGGTGTTGGAGCTTGAGTAATGCTCCCAGTCTATGTTTGGGTAGTTGAAGTCACCCAATATAATGGTGTTTGGAGAGACCTTCATATTTTCCAGTGTTGTCAGGAAGGCCGAGTGGGGTTCCTGGGTTTGGGAAGGTGGTCTGTAGCAGGCTATAAGCTGGAAGGCAGTTTTACCCACTGTTAGTTGCACATGGATAGTCTCTGATGCTTCGTGCTGTGCCACCAACCTGGAGGTGTGGGCATCTTTGACTAATAGTGATACTCCCCCTCCTTTTGTGGTTTGGTCCAAGTTTTGGGGCCGAAAAGCATGGTATGAGGTATAACCTGGTAGTGCTGGGGTGCTCTCGGGAGCCTTGAACCAGGTTTCTGTTACTGCACAGATATCTATGTTCTCCATGCTAAGGAGAGTTTCGAGTGTGTGCATCTTGAGGTTTAGACTTCTGGCGTGGAGTAGCATTACTCTTAGTTTCTTATCCCTTGTGATACCTATGGAGGTGGGTTTGTCTTTTGAGCACTGCCTAAAAAAGGCACTATGGGGGGTAGCAAGAGCCTTTGCCAATATCCAAAAGCCCAGGGGTGACAGGTGCAAGCCGTCCCTAGCGAAGCATCGTGGCTTGTCGAGCATGTCATCCCAGGCTGACAGGCATTGGATCCCCTTTGAATGACACCAATACTTAAGCCAGTTGTTGAAATTGATCATCTTGTCTTCATATTGTGGCATCATTCCTGGTGAGGGTAAGATGCTACTCAAGGTCAGGGTCATACCAGCCTGGGCTACATGCTCAGAGAGCATGTAGCCCAGGCTACATGCTCAGAGAGCTCCTCTATGTCTCTTTTCATGTAGTCCAGGGAGGTACGTCTCAGGTCATTCACACCAGCATGGTCATATTTGTACTTGCCTTGGAATGACCTAAGTGCTTGTGTTATGTGGCGGATCCTAGCACCCGACAGGCAGCTCACCGTGACCTTCTCCTTGTTCAGCCTGGTGAGCGGGATGTCAGTGTGCCTGACGATAGAGTCACCAATTACAAGTGTATCAGGTGTGTTGTTTAGCCTTAAGGCTGTGACTGTTCGGCACACTGGCTTTGTGAGCTATGTGTTGCACGTGTTTTGTTTTGGGGTAGCGGTTGCTTGGGTGTCTGCTTTGGAGGTCTCTGCTGCTTAGGCAGATTTTTATTTAGAGCCTCCGAGTATGTTTTTGTGCGTTTATGTGTTTGGTTTGCTGTCGTGGTAGGTCTATGTGAGACTGGAATTGTAGTGAGTGTGGTTTCCTTCTCCTCCTGACTGGTTACGCCAGTACTGAGTTGAGAGAGCTTAGCCTCCAGTTTGGCTATATGGTTGCATCTCTCACGTGTTGGAATTTGCTGGGAGGAGGGGAGGGTTGTCTGTGTACATGAGGCAGTTGAACATTGCCTCAAGATTCCCAGATTCACCAGCTGGACCAGAGAGGACATTGACAACTCACCTTTGGACATGCTAGAATAGTATTGGGAATTCCTTTATAATTGAAAAAAAGGGCCAATGGGGAACAAGGTACTCAAGGGGAGTTTGAGGGTGTAGTGCTTTTAATTTTTTAGTGCTGACTTAGTAAGCAAGTGCTAGGTAACTTAAATGCAATGTGTTACAGGTAACTTAAATGGAAAAACGACAAACAGTAACTTTCTTTCAAGTGAAACAAGGAAATAAGTACAGTAAGCAATGCAGATATCACTAGGGATCCACAGAAGCGCTGAAAAGCAATGTTTTACGTTTTAGGTGGAATTAGTGTTTCAGGGAAATAAGCAAACATACAAACAAAGCTAGATTCAGCAGGCCTGGATCTAGTCTATGCTACAGCAAACAAGGTGTACTAATTTTAGAAAGAAACAGTTCAAATATGCAAGCACTATAAGCCTTTAACCAGTAGGATTTGTCCTCAGAGACACCCTATCTGGGTAAAATATGATAAAAGGCTCTACAGCCATGAGGGCCTGTAGCTCTGAAACTCTTCTTGCTGAAGTAATTGCTAGCAGCAGAGCTGTTTCCCATGATAGGAACTTTATATCAGCTGTAGCAGCTAGTTCAAATGGAGGCAGGGTGAGCTTTTCCAATACATAATTGAGGTCCCATGCAGGTAATGGTGATCTTCTAGGTGGCCTTACATGTTTGGCTCCTCTAAGATACTGCTTGGTAAAGGATGAGGAAAGATTGGTGGCTCTGCATTGTAATGAGCCAAAATGGCAGAGGCATGGATTTTAATTGATGAGAAAGATAGGCCTTTGTCAAGCATCTCAGTTAAGTATTGTAATATCGGAGGAATATTTGGTTCTGCTGCATCAGTTCCTTGTGCTGGATTCCAAGCACAGAATCTCTTCCATTTATCAGCATAAGATTTTCTAGTACTAGGCCTTCTGGCTTCCAAAATGACATCCATCATAGCTTTACTGAGAGGAGTTGTTTGTATAACTACATTATCAGCCATGTAGCCAGGTTCAGTGTCTGAAGTGGATTGTGCAGGATCTGACTGATTTGCTGGGACAGTAGTTTAGGTCTTTTAGGTAAGGTCCAAGCTGGGTATTGAGACAAGTTCCTTAGGACTGGGTACCAGTATTGGTGGGGCCAGTCCGGGGCAATTAGTATCATCTTTGGTTTCTCTTGTCTGACTTTTAGGAGGACTTTGGGAAGAAGAGGCAGAAGAGGAAAGACGTAAACTGATAAGTTTTTCCAACTAAAGATAGGGCGTCCACTTTCTTGTCTGTGATAAGTCCTTGTGCAGAATCTTTTCAATTGATAATTTTGAGGAGAAGCAAATAGATCTATGTCTGGGCTCCCCCATTTCTCTGTTATCATGCTGAAGACTTGTGGATTTAGTTTCCACTCGTGAGGTTCCATAAGGTTTCTGCTTAAATCGTCTGCCAGAGTATTTTGCTTTCCTGGCAGGAATTGAGCTTGAAGATGTATTTGGTAGGTCAAAGCTGTGTCCCACAGTACCATGGCTAATCTGCAAAGGGGGTACGAGTGTGCCCCCTTGCTTGTTTATATACCACATGACCGTGGTGCTGTCCGTCTATCAGTAGTTGTCCTGGATGAGCTAAGTCCTTGAAGGCTGTTAGGGCATTCTGAACAGCTAGCTTCTCTTTCTGGTTGATATGTAGATTCATTTGTTTTGGGGTCCATAAGCCCTGAATGCATCTTCCTTCCATGTGGGCCCTCCAGGCATAATCTGATGAGTCTGTTAAGGTTTTGCTGGCAGGGGGTAGAGTGAAGGCCCGTCCCATGTTTTGGTGACATGCCTTTGCCCACCACAGAAATTCCTGTTGTAGGCAGGGTATGAGAAGAACCATTGTTTCCAGACTGTGAGCATGTTGACTCCATAAACAGTACAGTTTTGTACCTACCATAAATGTAGATGTTCGAAGATCCACATTGCTGCAGTCCTTACATATGGGCAGTCCGCTGTCCTCGGTCGGCCCGAATACCAAAGTATAAGGCTGACGTCGGTCAAGGTGCTTAAAACTGACATCAGGACATCAGGGTACAAAAGCGCATGACCAACGTCATTTCCTCAGTCTTTTCTTGCCCCAGATGTCAGAAGGCCCTAACAAGAAAGGCCAAAGCCAGCAAAAACTAACCAACCACCCGTGCACTAAAGTACAGTTTTGTACCTACCATAAATGTAGATGTTCGAAGATCCACATTGCTGCAGTCCTTACACTTGGGTAGTCCGCTGTCCTCGGTCGGCCCGAATAACAAAGTATAAAGCTGACGTCGGTCAAGGCGCATTAGACTGACATCAGGACGTCAGGGTACAAATGCGCATGACCGACGTCATATCCTCAGTCTTTTCTTGCCCCAGATGTCAGAAGACCCTACAAAGAAAGGTCAAAACCAAAAGACAGCAAACAACCAACCAACCACCCTTGCACTAAGAATATGTACAATATATACAATATACACAATATTTACAACCCAACCCACACAACCGCCTCTAACTACAGAGGGGAAGGAGGGAGGGTAAATTGGACTGCAGCAATGTGGATCTTCGAACATCTACATTTATGGTAGGTACAAAACTGTACTATGTTCTTCATCTCACATTGCTGCAGTCCTTACACTTGGGTAGAATCCCAAAGCAGAGATAAGGGAGGATGGCAAAACTATAAAGAAGCAGGAGCTGCCAAAATGCCCTGTAAAACAGCAGTGGCAAAACCAGCCCTAGATTTAGAGTAAAGTGGAAGGTGATAATGCTTCGAGAAAGTATGCACTGAACTCCAAGTAGCTGCCTCCAAAATATCCTTAGTTGCCACCCCCCTTAAAAAGGCTGTCGAAGTGGCAGTAGCCCTAGTGGAATGAGACCTAATCCCAGCTGGAATCTCCTTGCCATGATGGGAATAACAGAAAGCAATGCAAAACCCAATCCACTTAGAAATAGTTTGTTTTGACACAGGCTTGCCCTGAGAACTCAAAGCAAAAGAAACAAATTACTGCTGAGACTGCCTGAACCCTTTAGTTCTGCTCAAATAATATCGCAACTGCCTGTGTACATCTAAAGTGTGCAAAATCTTTTCCCCTTTATTTTGGGGATTCGCATAAAAAGTAGGCAAATGAATAGTTTGGTTTAAAGCCACACTAGAAACCACTTTAGGCATAAAGGAAGGATTAGTACGCAAAGATACCCTATCCTTATGGAAAATTAAGAAAGGCTCAACCGCCATAAGGGCCTGCAATTCAGAAACCCTTCTTGCAGAGGTAATGGCCAACAAAAATGCAGTCTTCCATGATAAATATTTCAACTCAGTAGTAGCTGCAGGCTCAAAAGGTTGTAGAGTGAGTTTCTCCAACACAAAATTGAGATCCCAAGCAGGAGTAGGAGCTCTACGGGGTCTTAAATTCTTTGCCCCTCTAAGAAATTGCTTGAACAAAGGATGAGAAAACAATGGTGGGTCACAGTCATAGTGAGCCGAAATTGCTGCAGCATGAACCTTAATAGAAGAGAAGGACAAACCTTTGTCCAGTAACTCAGTAAGATATTGAAGAGCCACACTTAAATTAGGCTCAGAAACATCAAAATCCTTTGCTGCACTCCAAAATAAAAATCTCTTCCATTTATCTGCGTACACTTTCCTTGTACTAGGCCTTCTAGCTTCCAAAATGACATTCAAAACTTGCTGTGGAAGTTGAGACCCTTTATGGTTCAAAACAGAATATGCCAGGCTGTTAGGTGAAGAGAGTGAAGTTTGACATTGAGTAAATGACTGTCCTCCTGAGACAACAGGTGTGGAATCAAGGCAAAGGCCATGGAGGCTCCGTACCAGACTTCTCAGTAATGGGTACCAGTGCTGTCGAGGCCAATCTGGAGCTATTAAAATCATCCTTGGCTTGTCCTGTCTGACCTTTAGAAGTACCTTTGGGAGGAGAGGCAGAGGTGGAAAGGCATACACATGAAGATTGCTCCAATTGAAAGAAAGAGCATCCACTTTCCAAGCTGTGGGATGCAACCTTTTCGTGCAAAACTTTGGCAGCTGGTGGTTTAGTGGAGAAGCGAACAGATCTATGTCTGGAGTTCCCCATGACACTGTCAATTTCTGAAATACATGAGGATCCAATTTCCACTCGTGGGGATCCATAATTCGTCTGCTCAACACATCTGCTAAGGAGTTCTGTGCTCCCGGCCGAAACCTTGCCTGAAGATTTAGCTGTAAACTGAGAGCAGTCTCCCACAAAATCATTGCTTGCCTGCATAGAGGATAAGAATGTGTTCCCCCTTGCTTGTTGATGTACCACATGACAGTTGTGTTGTCTGTTAGAATCAACACCTGCCCTGGAAGAAGTAAATCCTTGAAAGCTATCAATGCAAACTGGACTGCTAACCTCTCCTTCAAGTTGATATGTAGATGTTGTAGTCTGGCAGGCCACTTGTCTTGTATCCACTTTCCATTTAGATGAGCTCCCCAAGCTTTGTCTGAGGCATCTGTCGTTAGAATCTGACTCGCCTCTGGCCGGGTCACAGAGAGTCCCTTGTTTAGGTGACATTCCTGAGCCCACCACAAAAATTCCTTTTGAATGCAAGGTATTATTTGAATGACAGTGTCCAGATCCTGGCAGTGCTGTGTCCATACATTTTTGAGATACTATTTTAGCTTCCTCATATGCAGTTTGGCATTGGGAAGCACCAGAATACAAGATGCCATGAACCCCAAGGCTTGAAGGACTGTCCTTACAGTCAGCCTGGACTGATGAGACAATTGATGAAAGCAAAGGGAAAGATTCTTTTGTTTGTCCGGGGTCAAAAAGGCCATCTGGGATGCTGTATTCAGTCTTACACCCAGAAAGCACATGTCCTGAGAGGGTACTAGACTGGACTTTATTTCGTTCACAGAATACCCCAGGCATCTTAGCACTGCTAACACATATTCCAAATGATGAAGAAGCTCGTCCCTTCCTTGAGCCAGAATCAGGCAATCGTCCAAATAAGGATAGATCTGTATTCCTTTTAGCCTGAAGAAAGCTATCACTGGAGCCAGAACTTTCGTGAACACTCTGGTCGCAGTAGATAAGCCAAAGGGCAATGCAGAGAACTGATAATGAGAAGTCCCAGCCAAATCGCAGATACTTCCTGCAACTCAGTCTGATAGGAACATGAAGGTAAGCCACCTTGAGATCCAAAGTTACCATCCAATGATCTTTGCCCAGCAGAGGTAAAAGCTGTTGTAACGTCAACATTTTGAACTTGGGAATGTCCAGATAAGTGTTGAGGATAGATAAATCCAAAATTGGTCTCCACGTGTTCCCCTTCTTTGGTACTAGGAACAGGCGAGAATAAAATCCTAGGCCCACTTCTGGCATAGGGACTGGCTGTATGGCCCCTATTTGAAGCAACAGAGAAATTTGTTTGTGAGCCTCTATTCTTTGCTGAGGAGGAACGTCTGGCATGCCTTTGAAAGGAGGCAAGGTATGGAAATAAAACCTGTAACCTTGGTGTATGATATCCAATACCCATCTGTCTTGGGTAATTAAACTCCAATTTTCCCTGAAAAGTGCCAACCTTCCTCCCAAAGGTGCTGCCAGACGAGAAGGCTCTGGCAGCTGAAAAGGTAGGTCATTGGGTCTGTTTACGAAAGGACTGACCCCTGCCCTCACCAAGACTGTGCAGGTGAACTCCTGTTCTAGGCCTGAAAGAGCCCTGAGCTCTGCCCCTACCACGTCTAGATCTACCCCTAGACTGGGAATCATAAGAAGGATACGTCCACCCCTTGGTAGGCCAATTTCTACTAAACTTCGGAGGCTGAACCTGCAAAAAATCTTTAACAGTCTGCATAGACTTAGCCTTGTCTTCCATTTTCTTTAAGACTGCCTCAACAGGTGAACCAAACAACACATCAGATTGTAAGGGAGCATCTAAAATCCTTGTCTTAACATGGTCAGATAAATTCTGATCCCTCAGCCAGGCGTGCCTGCGAAGAACTGACCCAGTGGCAGCTACCCTAGACGAGGCCTGTACAGCATCAAAACCACATTGCAAAGAATGCTTTCCCACCTGTTCAGAAACATGAACTAAATCTTGTAACTCTTTACACTCAATACCTTCCGCCAGAGCATCTACCTTAGACTTCAATTGAGAAAGTAGATAGTTTTGGTATTTCAACATGTGAAACTGGCAATTCAAAGCCCTCATAGCAAGGGTGGAAGAAGTATAGACTTTCTTTCCCCATCTATCCAAAGCCCTGGCCTCTATCTGGAGGAACCGGATTTTTAACAACAGAAGCCTTAACACCCTTAGGCCCCTGACTAACAGTTTCTGGGTCTGCCCTAAGACTCTTAAAAAGGTACTTATGAGCTTCAGGCACCCTGTAATACCTATCCGGTTTAACAGGAGCAGGAGGCAAAGAATCAGGATTAAGAGAAGCCTCTGCAAACACATCTTCCACAACATCCAGAACAGGAGGTATAGCCAAAGGCCTATGCTGGGGTAAAACAAAATTCCCTAAGCCTTTTCCTGGAATCAGAGAAGTCCTGACCTTCCCACTTAAAATGCTCCCTCATGGAATGAAGAGTCTCTGAAAAGAAAAATCCTCAGGAGGAGAAGCAGAAGGAGTAGAATCATCCACATCAGAATCAGAATAAGGAGAATACTCCTGTAAGTCTTCAGCCGAAGACTCTGAAACATCCAAGCCTGCTCAAAACTCCCCAACTCAGGTTCCACCCTAGGTCTCTTATCAGGAGGGGGCAAAGAACCTCTAATCAAAGTAATCAAATCTTCTGCCATTTTAAGCATATGCTTCTTGGGCACAGATCCTGAAGAACTAGGAGTGACCCCAACTGAAGCTAAACCTGGCCTGCCTCTGGGAGAAGCCTTGGAAACAGAAGGAGAAGGCCTAACCACCCTAGGAAGGGAGGGGAGTACAGTAACCTGAGAGGCCCCTTCAGCCTGACCTGCCTCCTGAGAGGCCACATCCTGCAATAACAAAGTCTCCCCCTGGGACTCCAGAGAAACCTCCAGCGGAACCCCCGGCTCCACCGACACCTCTAAAGAGCCGGCGTCTGCACGGACTCTTCTTGCCTGGGCTTAGCTGCTTTGTCCTTGCGCTTCTTGAAGAAGCGGACGCCGGAGCATCCGACGGCATATTATAATTGCACCGCTTCGAAGACTAACCTGGCACAATCTAACCTTCTCTTAATAGTGCGCTTATTGAATCTAGCACAAAAGCGACACCCAACAACGACGTGCTCAGGCCCTAAACAAGGAATACACAAAGTATGATAATCTCTATGGTATCTGTTTCCCACAAGAAATACAGTTATTCACTTTTTCTGACATCCGGTAAACCACTGAGGCAAGAAAAAACTAAAATATTCCCCAACGGGGTACTTAGCCAACTTTGACTCGGTCTGAAACTCCGAATTCGAAAAATTTCAGAACGCCGAACGGCACTTGCAACGCTGCTTCTGCATCAGACCATGTGGCAAAAAAGACTGAGGATATGACGTCGGTCATGCGCATTTGTACCCTGACGTCCTGATGTCAGTCTAATGCGCCTTGACCGACGTCAGCCTTATACTTTGTTATTCGGGCCGACCGAGGACAGCGGACTACCCAAGTGTAAGGACTGCAGCAATGTGAGATGAAGAACATCCATATTTACAATATGTACAACACAAACTACACCACCACCTTCAACAACAGAGGGGAAGGAGGGAGGGTAAATTGGACTGCAGCAATGTGGATCTTCGAACATCTACATTTATGGTAGGTACAAAACTGTACTATGTTCTTCATCTCACATTGCTGCAGTCCTTACATATGGGTAGAATCCCAAAGCAGAGGTAAGGGAGGATGGCAAAACTATAGAGCATTAGGAGCTGCCAAAATGCCCTGCAAAATAGCAGTGGCAAATCGAGCCCTAGATTTAGAGTAAAGTGGAAGGTGGTAATGCTTAGAGAAAGTATGCACTGAACTCCAAGTAGCTGCTTCCAAAATATCTTTAGTAGCCACCCCCCTTAAAAAAGCTGTAGAAGTGGCAGTAGCCCTAGTGGAATGAGGCCTAATCCCAGCTGGAATCTCTTTACCATGATGGGAATAACAGAAAGCAATACAAAACCCAATCCACTTAGAAATAGTTTGTTTTGAAACAGGTTTGCCCTGAGAACCCAAACCAAAAGAAACAAACAACTGCTGAGACTGCCTGAACCCTTTAGTTCTGCTCAAATAATATCGCAACTGTCTGTGTATATCCAAAGTGTGCAAAATCCTTTCCCCTTTATTTTGGGGGTTTGCATAAAAAGTAGGCAAATGAATAGTTTGGTTTAAAGCCACACTAGAAACCACTTTAGGCATAAAAGAAGGGTTAGTACGCAAAGACACCCTATCCTTGTGGAAAATTAAGAAAGGCTCAACTGCCATAAGGGCCTGTAATTCAGAAACCCTTCTCGCAGAGGTAATGGCCAACAAAAAAGCAGTCTTCCATGATAAATATTTTAACTCTGCTGATGCTGCAGGCTCAAAAGGTTGTAGAGTGAGTTTCTCCAACACAAAATTCCCAAGCAGGAGTAGGAGCTCTGGGGGTCTTATATTCTTTGCCCCTCTAAGGAATTGCTTAAACAAAGGCTGAGAAAATAATGGTGGGTCACAGTCATAGTGAGCAGAAATTGCTGCAGCATGAACCTTTATAGAGGAGAAGGACAAACCTTTGTCCAATAACTCAGTAAGGTATTGAAGTGCAACACTTAAATTAGGTTTAGAAACATCAAAGTCCTTTGCTGTACTCCAAAATAAAAATCTCCTCCATTTATCTGCGTAAACTTTCCTTGTACTAGGCCTTCTGGCCTCCAAAATAACATTCAAAACTTGCTGTGGAAGCTGAGACCCTCCAGGGTTTAAAACAGAATATGCCAGGCTGTCAGATGTAGAGAATGAAGTTTGACATTGAGTAAATGACTGTTCTCCTGAGACAGCAGGTGAGGAATCGAAGGCAAAGGCCATGGAGGCTCCTGTACCAGACTTCTCAGTAATGGGTACCAGTGCTGTCGAGGCCAATCTGGAGCTATTAAAATCATGTTTGGCTTGTCCTGTCTGACCTTCAGGAGTACCTTTGGGAGGAGAGGCAGAGGTGGAAAGGCATACACGTGAAGATTGCTCCAATTGAATGAGAGAGCATCCACCTTCCAAGCTGTGGGATGAAACCTTTTTGTGCAAAACTTTGGCAGCTGGTAATTTAGTGGAGAAGCGAACAGATCTATGTCTGGAGTTCCCCATAACACTGTCAATCTCTGAAATACATGAGGATCCAATTTCCACTTGTGGGGATCCATAATTTGTCTGCTCAACACATCTGCTAAGGAGTTCTGTGCTCCTGGCAGAAACCTTGCCTGAAGATTTAGCTGTAAACTGAGAGCAGTCTCCCACAAAATCATTGCTTGTCTGCACAGAGGATAAGAATGCTTTCCCCCTTGCTTGTTGATGTACCACATGACAGTTGTGTTGTCTGTTTGAATCAACACCTGCCCTGGAAGAAGTAAATCCTTGAAAGCTATCAATGCAAATTGGACTGCTAACATCTCCTTCAAGTTGATATGTAGATGTTGAAGTCTGGCAGGCCACGTGTCTTGTACCCATTTTCCATTTAGGTGAGCTCCCCAAGCTTTGTCTGAGGCATCTGTCGTTAAAATCTGACTCGCCTCTGGCCGGGTCACAGAGAGTCCCTTGTTGAGGTGACATTCCTGAGCCCACCACAAAAACTCCTTTTGAATGCAAGGTATTATCGGAATGACAGTGTCCAAATCTTGGCAGTGCTGTGTCCATACATTCTTGAGATACCATTGTAGCTTCCTCATATGCAGTTTGGCATTGGGAAGTACCAGAATACAAGATGCCATGAACCCCAAGGCTTGAAGGACTGTCCTTGCAGTCAGCCTGGACTGACGAGACAATTGGTGGAAGTAAAGAGAAAGATTCTTTTGTTTGTCCGGGGTCAAAAAGGCCATCTGGGATGCTGTATTCAGTCTCACACCCAGAAAGCACATGTCCTGAGAGGGTACTAGACTGGACTTTATTTCGTTCACAGAATACCCCAGGCATCTTAACACTGCCATCACATACTGTAGATGATGAAGAAGTTCATCCTTTTCTTGGGCCAGAATCAGGCAATCGTCCAAATAAGGATAAATTTGTATTCCTCTTAGCCTGAAGAAAGCTACCACTGGAGCCAGAACCTTCGTGAATACTCTGGGCAGTAGATAAGCCAAAGGGCAATGCAGAGAACTGATAATGTGAAGTCCCAGCCCAAACGCAGATACTTCCTGCAACTGGGCCTGATAGGAACATGAAGGTAAGCCTCCTTGAGATCCAGAGTCACCATCCAGTGATCTTTGCCCAGCAGAGGTAAAAGCTGTTGTAACGTCAACATTTTGAACTTGGGAATGTCCAGATATGTGTTGAGGACAGATAAATCCAAAATTGGTCTCCACGTGTTTCCTTTCTTTGGTACTAGAAACAGGCGAGAATAAAATCCTAGGCCCACTTCTGGCAGAGGGACCGGTTGTATGGCCCCTATTTGAAGTAGCAGAGAAATTTGTTTGTGAGCCTCTAGTCTTTGCTGAGGAGGGACGTCCGGCATGCCTTTGAAAGGAGGCAAGGTATGGAAATAAAACTTGTAACCCTGGCGTATGATATCCAATACCCATTTGTCCTGGGTAATCAACATCCAATTTTCCTTGAAGACTGCTAACCTTCCTCCCAAAGGTGCTGCCAGGCAAGAAGGATCTGGCAGCTGAAAAAGTAGTTCATTGGGCCTGTTTACGAAAGGACTGGCCCCTGCCCTCATCCGAAGATTGTGCAGGTGAACTCCCTGTTCTAGGCCTGAAAGAACTCTGAGCTCTTCCCCCTACCACGTCTAGATCTACCCCTAGACTGAGAATCATAAGAAGGATACGTCCACCCCTTAGCAGGCCAATTCCTACTAAACTTCGGAGGCTGAACTTGCAAAAAATCTTTAACAGCCTGCATAGACTTAGCCTTGTCTTCCATTTTCTTCAAGACTGACTCCACAGGTGAACCAAACAACACATCAGACTGCAAAGGAGCATCCAAAATCCTTGTCTTAACATGGTCAGATAAATTCTGATCCTTCAGCCAGGCGTGCCTGCGAAGAACTGAGCCAGTGGCAGCCACCCTAGATGAGGCCTGCACAGCATCAAAACCACACTGTAATGAATGCTTACCCACCTGTTCAGAGACATGCACCAAATCTTGTAATTCTTTACACTCAATGCCTTCCGCCAGAGCATCCACCTTAGATTTCAATTGAGAAAGAAGAAAGTTTTGATATTTCAACATATGAAACTGGCAATTCAAGGCCCTCATAGCTAAGGTAGAAGATGTATAGACCTTTTTTCCCCATCTATCCAAAGCTCTGGCTTCTTTATCCAGAGGAACCGGATTTTTTACAACAGAGGCCTTGACACCCTTAGGTCCCTGACTAATAGTTTCTGGGTCAGCCCTAGGACTCTTATAAAGATATTTATGAGCCTCAGGCACCCTGTAATACCTATCCGGTTTAACAGGAGCAGGAGGCAGAGAATCAGGATTAAGAGAAGCCTCTGCAAACACATCTTCCACAACATCCAGAACAGGGGGTATAGCCAAGGGCCTATGCTGGGGTAACAGCAAAAATTCCCTAAGCCTTTTCTGAGAATCAGAGAAGTCCTGACCTTCCCACTTAAAATGTTCCCTCATAGAATGAAGTGTCTCTGAAAAAGAAAAATCCTCTGGAGGAGAAGCAGAAGGAGTGGAATCATCTGCATCAGAATCAGAATAAGGAGAGTACTCCTGCAGGTCTTCAGCTGAAGACTCTGAAACATCAAGCCTGCTCAAAACTTCCCAACTCTGGCTCCACCCTAGGCCTCTTATCAGGAGGGGGCAAAGAACCTCTAATCAGAGTAATCAAATCTTCTGCCATTTTAAGCATGTGCTTCTTAGGCACAGACCCTGCTGAACTAGGAGTGACACCAACAGAAGCTAAAACTGGCCTGCCTCTGGGAGAAGCCTTGGAAACAGAAGGAGAAGGCCTAACCACCCTAGGAAGGGAGGGGAGTACAGTAACTTGAGAAGCCCCTTCAGCCTGACCTGCCTCCTGAGAGACCACCTCCTGCAAAATCAAAGTCTCCCCCTGAGACTCCAGAGAGGTCTCCGTCGGAACCACCGGTTCCACTGAAGCCTCTAAAGAACCGGCGTCCGGAACGGACGACTCATCTTGCCTGGGTTTAACTGCTTTGTCTTTGCGCTTCTTCGCAGAAGCGGGCGCCGGAGAATCCGACGGCATATTATAATTGCACCACTTCCCAAAGACCAGCCTAGCACAATCTAACCTCCGCTTAATAGTGCGTTTATTGAACCTAGCACAAAAGCGACACCCAACAACGTCGTGCTCAGGCCCCAGACAAGGAATACACAAAGAATGATAATCACTTTTTCTGACATCCGGTAAAACACTGAGGCAAGAAAAAAACTAAATATTCCCCAACGGGGTACTTAGCCAACTTGGATTCGGTCTGAAACTCCGAATTCGAAAAATTTCAGAACGCCGAACGGCACTTGCAACGCTGCTTCTGCATCGGACCATGCGGCAAAAAAGACTGAGGAAATGACGTCGGTCATGCGCTTTTGTACCCTGACGTCCTGATGTCAGTTTTAAGCGCCTTGACCGACGTCAGCCTTATACTTTGGTATTCGGGCCGACCGAGGACAGCGGACTGCCCATATGTAAGGACTGCAGCAATGTGAGATGAAGAACATCTTTTAGTTACCACTGAAGTTTCCTCATATGCAGTCTTGCATATGGAATCAGTAGGATGCAGGATGCCATGAAGCCCAAAGCCTGCAGAATTTGTCTTGCAGATAACTGGGTTTTTGTTGCCATCAGTTTGAATTAAGTAGTCAGTTGCTTTTGCTTGTCTGGCGTGAGGTAAGCCATCTGGGCAGTTGTATTAAGCTTGCACCCAGGATTGTTATCTTTTGAGAGGGTACCAGTTGTCATTTCTTTTCGTTTATTGTGTACCCTAGGCATGTTAGAAGCCTTTTCACAAACGCCAGGTGTTGAAGAAGAATGTCCTTGCTCTCTGCTTGAATGAGACAGTCGTCCAAGTAAGGGTATATTTGTATAGTTTTTTTGTCTGCAAAATGCAATTACTGGTGCCAGGCACTTTGTGAAGACCCTGGGTGCAGTATATAAGCCAAAGGGCAGTGCAGAGAATTGGTAATGCATTAAGCCAGCCTTGAATCTGAGGTATCTTCTGCACGACTGTCTTATTGTGACATGCAGGTATGCCTCTTTTAGGTCTAATGTCACCAGCCAAGCATTCTTGCCCAGCGTGGGCAGAAGCTGCTGCAAAGTCAGCATTTTCAATTTTGGAATGTCCAGGTATGTGCTCAAAAATCGATAAATCCAATACTGGCCGCCAGGCCTTGTCCTTTCTGGATACCAAGAACAGTAGAGTAAAAACCTTGTCCTTTTTCCTGTTCTGGTACTGGTTGAATGGCCCCCATATCCATGAGGGATCTAACCTGTTTCTGTGCCTCTGCCCACTGATTTTTGGGCAGATCTGGCCTACCGTTTGCCATTGGCAGAGTGTGGAAATGGAATCTGTATCCCCGTGATACTATGTTTAGTACCCACTTGGTCCTAGGTCATTAACTGCCAATTTTGAGCAAAAAGTGCTAATTTTCCCCCTAAGGGTGCTGCCAAAAGATAAGTGCTTGGTGTAGGCAGAGGGAAGTCATTGAGACTGTTTTCTGTAGGTTTGCACTTTATCTCCTTCTGATTTGGAGGTAGATGCGCCCCCATTGCTTTGACCTGTATGAATCCTGAGCCTGGTATCTGGAACCCTTTGAGCTCTGTCTGACACAGGAAAGGACCAATTTTTTGTAGGCCAGTGTCTATTGAATCTTGGTGGCCGCATTTGTAAGAAGTCTTTAACAGTTTGCATAGACGTAGCTTTGTCTATTTTCTTTAAAACCTCTTCTGCCTTAATACCAGAGTATCATGCTGTAAAGGTGCATCTAGCAATTTAGCTTTAACATGATCAGGCAAATTTTGTTCCTTTAGCCAGGCGTGCCTTCTAATCACAGATCCAGTAACTGCGGCCCTGCAGGAGGCCTCTAAGGAATCAAAACCACATTGCAAAGTATGCTTTCCAACCTGTTCAGCTGCATGTAATAATTCCAGCAATTCTTTATTTTCTGCACATTCAGAAATCATCATTTTCTGTTTCAGCAATCCCATAACATGTTGTTGACACAAGCATATGAAATTGCCAGTTTAAGGCTCTGATTGCCAAGGTTGCAGATGTATAAACCTTTTTTCCCCATCTGTGCAGTGCCCTTGAATCTCTGTCAGAGGGGGTAAGATTTTTTGCTGTAGAGGCCTTAACACCCTTTGGACCCTGTGAAATAGTTTCAGGATCAGCAGCAGGGTTTCTAAATAGAAATTTATGCGAGGCCAGGACCCTGTAATATCTGTCAGGCTTACTGGAAGCCAGAGGTAAGGAGTCAGGGGTCAAGCTGGACTCTGAAACACATCATCCACGATGTCTAAAACAGGGGGAATGGCCAAAGGCCTGTGCTGAGGGAGAAGGAAATCCCCAAGCCTTTTTTTTGATTCTGAGAAGTCTTGACTCACCCAGTGAAAATGCTCCCTCAAAGTATACACGTTTTCCCCCAAATGAATAATCCTCAGGAGGAGAAGCAGATGGTATAGACTCCTCTGCATCAGAATCCTCATAGGGATGTATAGATAATTCCTGATCAGAAGAGGAATCAGAAGAAATAGAAACCTGATCTGACGATTCATAATCAGTGTCTTGCCTAGGCCTCTTGTCTGGAGGGGGATGGGTACCCCTGATCAAGGTAATAAGTTCTTCAGACATTTTGTTTTTAGGCATAGAGGCCTGTGCACATGACTCATGCAACAGTTTTTTAGTTTTAGAAGTTGCTTTTGACTTTGGCTTTGCAGCTGTCGTCGGTTTGATATACAAATGTTGAGATCTGAATACACCCTCAGAAGCTGGTACTTGCTCAGCGGATCCAGAACCATCCGAGGGAGATACATCCATCGGTCCAATACCTTGAGTATCTTGCGGCATGCCAGACTCCACATGGGTGTCGGTAGAGGCCTGCGACTCGAAGGTAGCGGGTATCAGGGGCTGCAAAAGCGCCCGAGTACCAGTGAACAAGCGACTGGTTTAGAAGTTTCGTCTGTTTTGGATCTCGACTGTCTTTCTCTGTCCTTTTCTTTGCATTTTTTATGTACTCTGGTAGTCTGAGTGCTATCAGACAACATTTCTGGGTAGTTAATCTGTTTCTAAAATACTTTGAGGCAAAAATATACAGACGCTTAATAGTGCATTGGCTGAATCTAGCACGAAACCGACAGCCAGGCACATTGTGATCAGGGTCTAGGCAAGGAATACTGTATAAATGGAAATCCTTACGAGTTTTTCTTGCTCCAGATGTCAGGTGTCCCCTAGATAAATACATATATATATATATATATATATATATATATATATATATATACAAATATATATATGCATATATATGCAAACATATATATATATATATATATCTCCATATGTGTATACATACAAATAGAAACACAAAAATATACCTCCAAACAAAAGCACATACACCAAAAGCTTTTAAGCATAGTAAAAGAAAGAAGAGGTACAGTAAAAGAAAAACAGGGGGCTGGAGGGAGGGTAACCGGGACTGCAACAGTAAATACACTCTAACATCTACATTAGCATACACAACTGTACTATGTTCGTGTTTCACTGTTGCAGTCATTACATTTGGGTAGATTCCCAAAGCTAAGGTTGGGGGGATAGATTTATACAGCATTAGGACCAGCTATAAGGCCCTGCAAAATAGTAGTGGCAAAGCCAGCTCTGGATTTAGAGAAAATTGATAAGTGATAATGCTTGGTGAAAGTATGAACTGAACTCCAGGTAGCAGCTTCTAGAATATCCCTGGTAGGAACACCTCTGAGAAAGGCTGCTGAAGTAGATGCAACCCTGGTGGAATGAGATCGGATCCCCTTGTGGGATAGGTTTTCCATGTTGCTTATAACAGAAATTAATACAATGGCTTATCCATTTAGAAATGGTTTGCTTTGAAATAGCCTTCCCCTCTGCCCCTGCAGCAAATGCTACCAGCAGTTTAGATTTTCTTAGAGATTTAGACCTGTCCAAGTAGAATCTAAGTTGTCACATCCAATGAATGCAGAATCCGCTCTCCCTTTTTCTGTGGATTGGGAAAGAAAGTTGGCAAATGAATGGACTGATTAAGAGCCACACTGGATACCACCTTGGGCATGAATGATGGATTGGTCCCGAGTGACACCCAGTCCGCATGAAAGATGATGAGGCTCCACTGCCTTAAGGACCTGTAATTCAGATATCCTTCTAGCTAAAGTGATTGCTAAAAGGAAGGCTGTTTTCCAGGAAATGAAGTTTAAGTCTGCAGTAGCAGCTGGCTCGAAAGGAGGTAGAGTGAGTTTCTCCAATACAAAGTTAAGGTCCCAGGCAGGGGATAGGAGCTCTCCTGGGTGATCTCGAGTTTTTGGCCCCCCTGAGATACTGCTTTAAAAGAGGATGAGGGAAGCGGGGGGGGGGGTCTGTGTTGTAATGAGCTGAAATGGCTGAGGCATGGATTTCTATGGAAGAAAAAGACAGGCCCTTGTGAAGTATCTCAGTTAAATATTGCAAAATCTGAGGTAAATTGGGCACTGTTGTGCTCATCCCTTGAGACTGATTCCAGGCACAGAATCTTTTCCATTTGTCAGCACAAGATTTTCTAGTACTAGGTATTCTTGCTTCCAAAATGACATCCATCACAGGTTTGCTGAGGGATGCTCAGGGGGAATTTAAGTGATTAGCCAAGCTGCAAGGTTCAATGTTTGGAGCCGATGATGAAGAATTTGGTTCTCCTGCTGAAACAGTAAGGAAGGTGTCTGAGGCAGGTGACACAGAGGAATGTGTGACACACCGAGCAGGAGTGGGTACCAGTGTTGGCGAGGCCAGTCTGGAGCAATCAAAATCATTTTTGGTTTGTCCTGTTTGACTTTTAGTAGAACTTTGGAGAGCAAAGGCAGAGGGGGAAAGACATAGACTGATAAGTTTCCCCAGCTGAAGGACAGAGTATTCACTTTCCAGGCTTTTTTGTGAGGAGTTCTTGTGCAACATTTGTCCAACTGGTAGTTCTTGGGTGAGGCAAAAAGATCTATGTCTGGGCTCCCCCATTTGCATGCCAACATGTCGAAAATCCACGGTTCCAGTTTCCATTCGTGAGGGTCCATGAAATTTCTGCTTAGTTCGTCTGCCAGAACATTCTGCTTTCCTGGCAGGATTTGAGCTTGTAGTTGTACTTGGTAGCTCAAGGCTGTGTTCCACAATGCCATGGCAAGTTTGCAGAGGGGGCAGGAATGTGTACCCCCCCCCCCCGCTTGTTTATGTACCACATAACCGTAGTGTTGTCCATCTATCAGTAATTGTTCTGGATGAAGGTAGTCCTTGAAGGCTGTCAGGGCAATCTGTACAGCTAACATTTCTTTTTGATTGATATGAAGGTGCATTTGATTTGGGCTCCATTTGCCCTGAATGCACTTCCCTGCAGATGAGCCCCACATGCATAGTCTGATGCTTCTGTAGTTAGGGTTTGGGCAGCAGTGTGAATGGCAGTCCCTTGTTTTGGTGGCAGGCCTCTGCCCACCACAGAAACTCTAGGCGCAGGCAAGGTATGATAGGAATCATTGCTTCCAGGCTGTGACAATGTTGACTCCACAAACTTTTTAAGTACCACTGAAGTTTCCTCATATGCAGTCTTGCATATGGAATTAGAATGCAGGAGGCCATGAACCCCAAGGCTTGCAGTATTTGCCTTGCAGATAGCAGGGCTTTTGTGGCCACCTGTTTGAAGTAAGTCACCAAATGAATTTGCTTTTCTGGTGCAAAGAAAGCCATCTGGGCAGTTGTATTCAAGCTTGCATCCAGGAATGTAATCTTTTGAGAGGGTACCAAGTTGAGATTTTTTTTTTTGTTTATGGTGTACCCTAGACAGGTTGGAACTCTTTTTACAAACGCCAGATGTTTTAGAAGAATGGCTTGGTTTTCTGCCTGAATTAGACAATCGTCCAGGTATGGATAAATTTGAATATTTCTTTGCCTGCAAAATGCAATTACTGGAGCCAGGCATTTTGTGAATACCCTGGGTGCAGTAGAAAAGCCAAAGGGCAGTGCAGAGAACTGATCATGCATGCAGCCTGCTTTGAAGTGTAGGAATCTTCTGCAAGATTCCCTGATTGGGATATGCAGGTAAACCTCTTAAGTCGAGAGTTGCCAACCAGGCATCCTTGCCTAGCATAGGAAGTAACTGGTGAAGAGTCAGCATCTTGAAATTTGGAATGTCCAGAAAGGTGTTTAGAATAGACAGGTCCAGAATTGGACATCAAGATTTGTCTTTCCTGTGTACTAGAAAAAGTCTGGAATAGAAACCTTGTCCCTTTTCCTCTTCTGGTACTAGCTGAATAGCTCCTATGTTTAGGAGGGAAAGTACTTGTCCCTGAGCCTCTGTCCACTGATTTGGGGGCAGGTCTGGCCACCAGTTTGTAGTTGGCAGTGTGTGGAAATGAAATCTGTATCCCTGGGACACTATATTTAAAACCCAATTGTCCTGAGTTATAAGTTGCCAGTTTCTTGAATGAAGAGCCAGTTTTCCCCCCAAAGGGGCGGCTAAGAGGTAAGTGCTTGGTAATTTCAAAGGGAAGTAATTGAGACCGTTTACCATAGGGTGGTGCCTTATTGTTTCCAGATGTGGAAGTGGAAGCACCCCATTGCTTAGTTCTGAAGGTCCCTTGGGACTGAAATCTGGTGCTTTTGGAATGTCTGGGTTTGGCAGTAGTGGCTCTGGAAGGAACTGGAAAGGACCAGTCCTTAGTAGGCCAGTGCCTACTTAATCTAGGAGGTTGCACTTGTAAGAAATCTTTCACAGTTTGCATAGATTTAGCTTTATCTTCCATCTTTTTTAGAACTTCTTCAGCCTTATTGCCAAATAGGAGGTCCTGTTGTAAAGGAGCATCCAAAAGTTTTGCTTTAACATGATCAGGCAGAGATTGCTCCTTAAGCCAAGCATGCCTTCTAAGCACAGACTCAGTAACAGCAGCCCTGCAGGAGGCCTCTAAAGAATCAAAACCACATTGCAAAGTGTTTGCCAACGTCTTTAGCTGAATGCAATAAGTCCTGCAAATCTTTATTCTCCACAGTCAGAAATCAACATAATTTTCTGTTTAAGCAGTCCCATGATATGTTGTTGATATTTTAGTATAGGGAATTGACAGTTTAAAGCCCTGATTGCTAAGGTTGCAGAAGTATAAACCTTTTTACCCCATCTATCCAGCGCCCTAGAGTCTCTATCAGAAGGGGGAGGATTTTTAGCAGTAGAAGCCTTAATGCCCTTGGGGCCCTGAGATATGGATTCAGGGTCCTCAACTGGATTTTTGAAAATAAATTTGTGGGACTCAGGAACCTTATAGTAACTATCTGGTTTGCTAGAGGCTGGAGGCAATGAATCAGGGGCCATACTGGATTCCGAAAACACATCAACAATATCTAGTACAGGAGGTATAGCCAAAGGCCTATGGCTGAGGAAAAAGAAGGAAATCCCTAAGCCTCTTTTTGGATTCAGAAAAATCCTGACTTTCCCAGTGGAAATACTCCCTTAAGGTATGTAAAGTTTCCCCAAAAGAGAAATCCTCAGGCGAAAAAGCAGAGGGAATGGAGTCTTCTGCATCAGAGTCCTCATAAGTAGGTATGGACAAATCCAGATCATTAGAAGAGTCAGAAGAAACAGAGTCCTGTTCAGAAGATTCATAATCAAATTCAATCCTAGGCCTCTTACAAAGGGGGTTTAATTACCCCTGATCAGAGTAATTAAATCTTCAGCCATTTTGATCATTTGTTTTTTAGGCATAGGGGCCTGAACATGTGACCTGGGCATCGATTTTTTAGACAGATCGAGACTTGGGCCTTAGCACTGAAGTTGGAGTCAGTTTAATATGCAAATCTGTAGGCCTGAATACAGCCTGATCAGCGGCTCTGGACCCATCCAAGATAGAGACATCCACGGGTTCCATATGTGAAGCATCTCGCGGCATACCGGACTCCGAATGGGTCTCGGTAGAGGCCTACGAATCAGAAGCAGTGGGCATCAGGGGCTGCGAAAGCGCCTCGCTGAGTACCAGCGAGCTGGCGACTGAATTAGGAGAAGTGTCATCGGCAGTTTTGGACCTCAACGGCCTGTCTCTGTCTTTTTCTTCGCATTTTTTTAGGTATTCCGGTAGTCAGATGGCTAACTGACGTCATTTCTGGATAATTAAACAGAGAACTGAAATATTTTGAAGCAAAAATGTACCGACGACGGATAGTGCGCTGATTAAATAAAGCACAAAACTGACAGCAAGGTACGTCGTGGTCAGGGCCTAGGCAAGGAATACAGTACAGATGAAAATCTTTGTGAGGTATTTGCTTTCCACAAGTAATGCAATTATTAACTTTCCTGACATCGGTAAGGAGCAAGAAAAAGTTTTCCCAACGGGGTACTTAGCTTTAAGTTGAAGACTTCGGTTCTGAAACTCGAAAAAGAAAATATCAGGAGTTGGTCGACTGGCACTTGCGAACTGCTTCTGCTTCGGGCACCACACGGCAAGAAAGACTGAGGTAATGACGTCGGCTGCATGTTTTATACCCCTGACGTCATGGAAGAAGGGACAGCAACCGACGCAAGACCCAAGACTTTGTTAATCAGGCCGATTGAGGGCAACCTGCCAGCAGATTACCCAAATGTAATGACTGCAACAGTGAAACATGAACATCAGCACTGTAAATACACTTAGCAAAATTGACAGTACGAGCAGAAATACAAAGGAACAGTTACTGCACTATAACCTGTAGCAAGGAGTGATACACAAGGAACCTGGAAAGCATTACAGCAGCATAGTGGCTATGATTTTATAGTCAAGAATCTGGGTTCAAGAAATGTGTTTCTGTAAGGGGAAGAATTTCAGAAAACAGTAATCCCTCTGTGCATGCCTTCCTGACTTTAAGATAGACACCAAAGATGGATTCTGTATTAACCATTCCTCCAAGAGCCTTAACCATTCTCAATTATTCCTTTTTGAAAGCAGCTGCTGTTTAAGTAAATCCATATGTTCTTGCATCTTACATAATACAATACAAAATTCACAACACTAACGTTAATATTAACATATGCTTGCTTTGGCAGCACATATACTAAAATTGGAATGATGCAGAGAAGATCAGCATGGCCCTTGTGCAAGGATTATATGCAAAATTTTGTGTGCCCTCCATTGTACAGTGGAGAGCACCGGACTCTGGAGAATGAGGCACAGGGGCCCAAACTATTATACCAAAAATACAAGATCTAGGTACCTGACTTTTGTCTGTGACTTAAACAGAACATGCTGGAGACACAGATGTGTCCCAAAGACCGCCCCCTCCTATGGAACAGGCTTCCCATTTGTGTGAAGCAGAGTTCATCTACTACCCAGTTTAAGTGCAACCTAGACTAGTGGAAGGGGAATAAGAAATTTACACCATGCCTGGCATCCATGTCCCTTATGGACAGAGGTAGCTTATAAAAGTGCCTGGCTTTCAATGTACTATTCGGAAACAGGGCATCATTCTTTCAGGAAAACTTGGATTGGCTTAGAAAGAACTCTCGAGTCATTACCCTAGTAACAATCTAGGAATCTATAAATACACTTCCCATGTCTTCACACCCTGTAACCTCCAACTGGCATCTCCCATTCTTAAACCAACCCCGTGACTTCATTTATATCATGCGACTCCTGTCATCTATGCATCCCTATCTTTATCACATACTTCTTCCACCTTACTAATGGTTCTACAGTATACCCTCCAGTTTCTATGCCATTTCCATTTTTTTCTCTCTTAGAGCAATCTACTAAGCAACCAGTGCATACTTTTAACATATATTTTTAAGTCTGTTTATTCATTTCCTAAACAGTTCTCTCCCCTAAGCAACATCCCTAAATTTTTGATCTTCCACTGTCCACTCACCTGCGCCACATAAATGCCACCTTGGCCATCTCACCAAAATTCACATTATTAATGGCTCTATGTCCGGTCCCTTTACTGGGTCCTATGAAGCTCTTGTACTAAGTCACAGCTGCTTATCAGTTGCCAAATTATACACAAAATCAAAGCTAAAAATAAAAATCTCAAGCGCCTATAACACAAAAGCAGAGACAGCCTTGGAATTGAGAAGGGAGTTGATTAAAGGAAACCAAATCAACAGCCAACTATAAAAGATAATTACAACCCAAGATCACAGTTAATTATGTTACACTGCTGCACTTAAGATGTTACCTCGTTTCGTGACTGCCTTCGATTTGGATTGTTTTCACTCAGTACCATCCAAACAGCAAAGAGAGACATTATCAGGCCATGGCCACAATCTCCAAACATCACAGCAAAGAGGAAAGGAAATGTGATGACAGTATATGGAGCTGCAGAAAACAAAACTCATATTAAGACTTGTTTCATAAATAACATTGGACTGCATCCTTAGAAAGCTCTTTTTTTACTCATCACTCAAATGCTGTTAATAAAGAACAAAAAAAATCAGTGTTCTTAAACAATGAAAGCAGCAATTATTTCTGAATTTCAATACAGTCTTTGCAAAAAAAAAGGTAGTACAACTGTGTGAAAGCATTACCATAAGCAGAGATGTTTGAGGAAAATTTATTTATTTAAACATTTGTTGACCAGGAAAGTCTGACTAGGTCAGAGCCTATTTTCAGAGAAGGCCTGGGGAGAAACGCTCAAAGCACATGTCTATGAAATGTGGGAGGAAACCAATGTAACCAGAGAACACACACGCGAATGCAGGGAGGACATGTAGACTCTACACAGAAGGCACCCCAGCAGAGAAACGAACAGGAGAACCTCTTGCTGTAAGGAGACAACTTTAAGCACAGCACCACTGTGCCACCCTATTCCAGCAGCATTCCTTATCTAACAGTAACATTTCTCATCAAGAAATTCTGCCAAAATTACATACAGTATAAATTATGAGGCACCATTCTTCCATTCTTTTTTACTGAACAGGACTACTCCTCACTCTACTGCCTGGTGGATTCCTTCTCAGTGACTGCCAGAGAACTATAACTAGCCAATAATACCAATCACCATGCACCAGACTTCAAATTATCCTGATAGGTTATCAAGAAATTAACACTTTTCTGCAAACAGAAAGATTAAAACTCAACTCTAATTTACAGTATTTAAAAATTACCAAGGCATTCCACTTTCCTGGTTAACTCATGGATACTACAGATGCTCAGTTTACACAACACCCATATCACCATCCACCAATAATAATGTAACACGAGTAAAGAAAACTTTCAGTGACCATATACAAAATAAAACTCACAAAACTATGTACAAATCAATTCTTCATTCATGCCACTGGGATACAAAGTATCACAAATAAAAAGAACTTTGCTTCTTCAATAATGAAATGCCAGATACTCTTGAAAGTTCATTTTTACTTTTTAATAATTTATACCATAATACAATAGGTACTATAAACTTGAGTGTTGTAGTAAATGAGTGAACCAAGAAAAAAGAATGAAGCACTAGTTCTTTTAATGACATAAAATGAAGCAGAGTTTTATCTATCTGAATCAAGAAAATGCTCATTCCAATAACTACCCAGGTTAGAAACTATTTTATGCAGTATTTTTGAGGTGGTATAATTCTGATTAGCTGTGACTCAAAACTGCTGTTTTGGGCTGTATTTGGAAAATTTAGCAAGGATATTTACAAAGTTCAAAGTGCACAATACACCCGCAATCAAACTGTGAATGCAGAAGGCAAATGCTGCTGTAAGATTTTCACTATGACTTTTTGTCTTGGGAAAGATCAACCATCTTCCAATAATCACTGGACGACATTTTGGAAATACTCTTTGCCAATACAGCCAGGAATCTCAAGGCCTTCAAAGATGAGAGAAAAATACAGGCCTTGGAAAAGGCCAGCTGCCCAACAGGATAGGCCTCTTCCTCTGGGTTACACCAAAGAAAGCTATGAAGACACAGCAGCCACAAGAGATTTCAATGAAAGACTCAGCAAGCATACAGAGCACGACACTGTAGATACTTACCCAGTTTTGCAGAAAAGAAAAGTTGTGTAAAATCTTACCATAACCATAGATGTCCTTCTCTTCCACATTGCAGTATTCTGTACAGTTGGGGTTTCTCCTCTTGCTACCAAATGTCTGGCCAGTATACAAAAGTTTGCAGTCACTGCATGGTGCATGGGACGTCTGACGTGGCTAGCAGAGCGTGGGCCATAAAAGCAACATCTGCATGCGCACCAGACTCCAGAACTGAGCGCTCCAGTCGGAACCAGTCCAGAGAAGGTAGTGCAAGTCCTGTGCCATCCAAGAAGAGAAATGCCTGATGTCAGGAGGGGTAGGTGGGAGGGAAGGAATACTGCAGCATGGAAGAGAAGGACATCTATGGTTATTGTAAGATTTTACACAACTTTTCTATGTCCTTCTATTCACATGTTGCAGTATTCTGTACAGGTGGGTGAGTGCCAAAGCTCACTGTGAAGAAGGGGGCAGCGGTCTAGTAGAATTCTCCAGGAATCCATGGAGGATAGCCCTGGCAAGTCCAGTCCTGGACCTGGAAATCTGGTCCATTTTGTAATGCTTTGTTGAAAGTGTACACAGATGACCAAGTGGCTGCTTCAAGAACAGTGGAAGTGTCCAGGCTTTTGAAGGCGGCTCCAGATGAAGCCATAGCCCTGGCACAATTTGCTTTAACTCTGCCTCATAAGGGTTTCCTGTGGTGTGTGTAATAGCCCTGAAAATCCAGGCTGAAATGGTTTGCTTAGTTACTGCTTTCCCCAGGGCCCTGGTGTGGAAGGAGGCAAACAACTGGTCAGACTGTTCGATGGACTTAAGTTCTGTGCAGATAGAATCTGAGCTGTCTGTGCACATCAAGGGAATGAAGGACTCTCTCGCAGTCTCCCTGTGGGTTGGGAAAGAAAGTGTGTAGGTGTATGGCTTGGTTTAAGGACAGGTCATTGACTACCTTGGGCATGAAGGATGGGTTGGTTCTGAGGGTTACCCTATCTATGAGGAAAGGAGGAAAAGCCCTGAGAATTTGCAACTCAAACTCTTCTAGCTGAGGTCAATGCCACCAGCAAAACAGTCTTCCATGTGCAGTGTTTTAGGGAGGCTTTGGATGCTGGCTCAAAACAAAGTTCAGGTCCCAAGGAGGTGGAATAGGCTTCCTAGGTGGTCTGAGATGAAGTAGTCCCTTAAGGAACAGCTTTGCAGGCAATCCGGAAGCTAACGGGGTTCCAGAGGTAGGCAGGCAGAAATGGCAGACATATGGGCCTTAATGGAGGAGAATGCTAGCCCTGTCTGCAAATATTCCCACATGTAATATAGCACTAGGGGACCTCACTTGCAATGGGTCAAACTGCCTTCTCAGACACCATATGGAGAGAATCTTTTCCATTTGGATACTTAAGATCTCCTGGTATTAGTTTTCCTGGCCTCCTGCAGGACAGTGAGCATGTCTACGTTGTATAGGTGCCTGAAAGGAATCAGAATCCTATCACCCACAAGGAGAGGTGTAGAGACTGCCAATGTGAGTGGATTTGTGTTCCCTTGTCCTGTGTGCGAAGGTCCACTCTGAGGGGTAAGTTATGGTGAATGCTCTTGGCTAACTGCAGAAGGAGGGGGAACCAAAGCTATCTTGAGCAATATGGGTTCAGCAACAAGATTTTTGGCCTGTCCTGCTGGATCTTCAGCAGGACTTTCTGAACATGAGAGAAGGTGGGGAAAGCATAGAGAAACATCCACTTCCAGGAGATTGAAAAGGCATATATTGCCATTGCCAGAGATTCTGGCAGTCTGGTGCAGAAGGAGAGAAGTTGTCCGTTCATGGTGAAGGCAAACAGGTATATTTGACGTGCACCCCATCAGTGGACAAGGTCCAGAAAGATATCTCTGTGAAGCATCCATTCGTGGGACATTGTAATGGACCTGCTGAGGGAATCTGCCTGAGTTCTGTTGGTAAGGGATGTATACTGCCTGAAAGGTAACTCCCTGACTGGTGGCCAGTTCCACACAAGGAGAGCTAGTCTGCAAAGCAAACAGGATTTGGTTCCCCCTTGCTTGTTGAGATACCTGAAAGGCCTTCAATGCCAGTAGTATTGCTCTCATTTCCCTTACATCGATATGTTCTTTCCTGTGTGGCTCTGAACAAACTCCCTGCACTTTTAAGAGGCCAAGTGTTGCTCCCCAATTGAGATCTGAGGAGTCTGTGTACATTACCTGTGTTGGTGGAGGGGGTTGAAGTGGAAGACCTGAGTTGAGCTTCACCTGGATCAGCCACCAATGGATCTCCTGCTTGAGGCAGGGTAAGAAGGGCATCCTGTACTCCAGGGGGTGGGAGTGTTGTGTCCAAACAGAACAGAGGTACCACTGCAGTTTCCTCATGTGAAGCCTTGCTAAAGGCAGCATAGGCATAGTGGAAGCCATGTAGCCTAGGAGCCTGAGGTACTGCCTTGCAGTCATTTCCTTGGTTTGTAGTACCAAAAGTAGATATTGTGTCAAGACTTTCCACCTTTTGGAGTGGAAGGAAGACTTGAATGTCTGTCTGAATCCTGAACCCCAGGAAGACTATGTCCTGGGTAGGGTCCAAGTGTGATTTTAGGTAGTTTATCTGAAACCCTAGGGAATGGAGGAGGGAAATAGTTTTCTGCAACTTAAATCAAGAGGGACCATTTGCAGTCTGCCTGGATGAGTAGGTCAATCAAGTAAGGGAAGATTGCAGAAGGAAATCACTGGTGCCAGACATTTGGAGAAGGCTCTGGGTGTTGTGGAAAGACCAAAGGGCAAGGCTGAGAATTGATAGTGACAGGATGCTACTGAGAAACAGAGGAAACTCCTGAAATTGGGCCTTATGGGGATGTGTAGGTAGGCATCCTTGATGTCCAAGGTGGCCATGAACCCTTGATGTAGGATCAGAGAGAAAACAGCTGGCAATGTAAGCATTCGGAAGATTGGTACATGCAGAAAAAGATTCAGATGGGAAAGGTCTACAATTGACCACCAGAGCCCATCTTTTCTTGGCACTAAGAAGATCCTGGAGTAAAAGCCTTTCCCATTGCAGACTGAGGGACAGGCTGGATGGTACCTTGGGCCATAAGGTTGTCCAGAACTGATGGTAAGAAGGGAAAGCTGTTCTTTTGGGGGCTGGGGAATTCCCCTTCTCTTTGGAGGCATGATCCAGGTTATGAAATATCCGTGTTCTATTACTGAAAGTACCCATTTGTCTGAGGTGATGTGTCTCCACACTTTAGAGACAGTGAGAGTTGTAAAGAAAGAGGAACCGAGGGAAGGGGTGGAGATTTCAATACGGGCAGGTAGTCACACACTACTTGCCCTGTCTTGAAAGAGCACCCTCTGGCTGGTAGATGGTGTAGTCCTGGCAGGAGTGGATTGTTTCCTGGTAGCTTTTCTTGGTCTGGAAGAGGAAGCGGGACCTGAATGCTTCCTGATAAACAGAGTTTTGGACAGGTAATTCCTTTGAAACTTGGGAATTGGAGATACAAATGCTTTAGGTCTTGCAACTCCTTACCTTTTGTTGCAAGGTCTTCAACAAGTCTGCCACCTTGGATCCAAATAGGGCTGCATTGTCTAAAGGTGCATCAACTAGCTTAGCCCTAAAATAGTCAGGTAAAGGCTGGAAGCGAAGCCAGGAATACCTTCTTAGGGCAGAAGCTTATTTCTGCCAATCTAGTTAAGGCCTCAGCAGCATCATAGCTCCACCTGACAGAGTGCCTGGTAACCTGAGAGTTTAGGGAAACAAAGGAGGACAGTTGAGTTTTGGCTGGAGAGTCAGAGATGTCTGAAAGCTGTTTGGAAATTTTCTCCAAAAGGGCCAAGGTATATTTAGACATGCATCTGGTAGTTGATTGCTCTGAAAGCCAGAGTTGCAGATGTGTATACCTTTTTGCCCAAATGTTCCATAGCCTTGCTGTCCTTGTCAGCACGGAGGAGGGAAGTATAGGGCAGTAATTTAGAAGCCTTGTCAGTAGAGATTGAGATGGTGGCTGGGTCTGCAGCTGGGCATTTTACCAGAAGTTTAGCTGTCTCAGGAACCCTGTAAAACCAATCAGGTCTGCGGGGGGCTGGAGGCTGAGAGCCTGGATTCATGGATGCTGTAGAGAAAGCATTAAGAAAGGCTGGAAGTATAGGTGGGACAACAGTGGGAGCTGGTGAGTCCATCTGGAGTACCTCATAGTAACGTTTTTGTACCTCAGTCATGTCAGATGAGTCCCACTTGAAATGCTCCCTCATCTTAGCTATGGTTTCCCCAAAGGTGAGATCTTCGGCAGGGGACTTGGCCCCTGCAGATTCTTCCTCTGGAGAGATGTATCCAAGAGAAGAAGAGAGTTGGGAGGTGTAGGAGAGTGATTCTGATGTAGAATCATAGTACTCCTCCTCTTCCACCTGTGAGGGTTCTGAGGCCTGAACCCTTGTGCTCAGTACTAGAGGAGGGATTATGGAAGTCCCTGGTGCAGTAGGCCGCAAGGCCATAAATCTATTAAAGAGGCTTTGTGAAAAGGCCTGCCAATCCTGTTCACTTTCCTTAACAGAAGTATGCGTTCTCTTCTCTTTCTTTTTAAGAGAAGGCCTAGCGAGCGTCTGTACAGGGGAGGGCCTAGAACCGGATGACTGGGAAGGAGCACAAGGATCCAGCTAGTCTACCGAGAGCCTTGGTTCTCCCTCTGCAGAGACAGATATTCACAGAGCCTCCAAAGATATGCCTTCCGCATAGGGTTCTGCGGCCTCTGTTACAGTACCCGCTATACCCAGAATGGAGGAACCAGAAGTTCTTCCAGTCCGATGTCGGCCACAGAATGAGCGGACAACGAAGGCACAGCAACAGCAAAAGGCCTTGCGGCCTTGGCCTTTTTCTTCAGATGTTCAACAGGCAAGTTGGAAGGTCTGTCCATACCTAGCGCTAGTTGTTTCAGGCACTGGTTCTCAAGACAGAGGTTGAGCTCATGAAGTCTGCTATGTAAGGTCTTCGGTACAAAGGCCAGGCAGATAGGGCAGGCCTTGTAGTCGTGCAACTTCCTTAGACAGAATAGATAAGAGGTCATAGGTGTCTTTGCAGGGTATCAAACAGCCGCAGTTACATTTGCCCTTTCTGGATGATGAACAAGCACTAACATCCAATGACTAAATTAGGTTCACCAACAGGCTACTTATCTGAATTTTTCAAAGATCCGATGGCTGGGAAGGCAGGAACACCTCACGTTTGACTGGCGGTCTGGTGCACACAGATGTCACTTTTATGGCCCACGCTCTGTTAGCCAGGTCAGATGTCCCATGCATCATGCAGAGACTGCAAACTTTTGTATACTGGCCAGACATTCGGTTAGCAAGAGGAGAAAACCCAACTGTACAGAATACTGCACATGTGAATAAAAGGGCATCCTGCATAAGCCAGTCCTGGTATAAATTAGTGTCATTCTCTCAGTTTGACAAAAGGCAAGAACTGCAACCCTTCTTTGTCCTGATTCCTCTCCTGATTCCTCTACAGAAAGGAAGAAAGAAAATTTGTAGCTGTAAAACTTTACCACAGTGGTATTCAAACACTCCTGTGAATATGAACTGGTTGGAAGTGAAAGAAAACCTTCAAAAATAAGCAAGATCATCCCATGAAATATTTCTGAGGCTACCCTACCGATTTCGTTTTAGTCTATTTCTGAGATTCGGGCCAACATTTTTTTCCTCTCATCCTTCATTATATTGCTATACTGAAAATTAAAACTATGAATATAAACATGTATGAAGATGTAAAATGAAGACCACCTATGGACTAGGGAGTCTGCCCAGCTGTTGCAGCTATCAAGTCTTGGTCCTTTTCTCCCTTGCCATCCACCTGTTCCAGACTCATTTAACAATGCAACCCACAGCATCTCTACTCTTTCTGGGTATAATGTTTCGCAATGCAGATCTTTCCACCTCTGACTGCCCACACCCCTGCCATCCATCTTTGTACTTTTTCACTAGGTCTATTTGCTCCTAACAATGCAATGTCTCTGTATTCTCTGCTGCATTTTTCTACTCTTTTGTAAAGTGAATGATCCAAGTGTTATGAACCTTTAGTCATATTCCATCTTTTTATTCTCCTTTTCACCTTTTTAACCCTTCTCGTCTATTTTGCTACCCATTTACTAACATGACTTATGAAATTAAACACAATATTACAAAAACCATCTCTGTCTTGCTTAAGGCTACAGCTAATCACTAGCTATGTCTCTGGCAATGCAAACCAGTATTTTGCAAACATTTACCACTGTCCCCTCGCATTGTGCTACATGATGCATTTTAGGCTGGGGTAGTTATAAAATTCAAAAAACTTCCCTCCATCTGTCCTGGGCACTCCACATTCTTTAGAATTTCTCCTACTATAGTACAAAGTCTTACACTTCTTCCTGCTGAATCCAACCTACAAGCTAGACACAACTGCAAAATCATCTTGAAGCACACTGCAAGCCCCATTCATGACCAGCGCTAACAAACAGAATAACTACAAACATATATACTGAACCGACCTCAGCACCAAAGTCCACAATACTTCACTGACCAATAGCATCGGTCCCCTTCCTTCCACAAGTAATCCCTTTATCAGATACCAAATCCCCTACTCAGTTGAACTGAGTGGGTCCAACACTCGTACTCTTAAGCTTTCCTACCTTGATGGGTTACCCAAGGCCTTTACAAAGCCCACATACACTACAACCAAAAGATTCTCTAGACCGGTGGTTCTCAATCTTTATGAGGCTGAAGCCCAGTAAATTAATTTTTCTATAAAACGAGGGCCCGTCCCAATAAACTTACTCATGACTACCTTTCCAAAGCAAGAGGATATCAAATTGTTAGCAAAACACTTACCACATACACACTCAAAATATTTATATATGCAAATTATCTGTTTTAATAAAGATAAATGTATGAATCTCTCAATTCTAAACACTACTTCCAACAGTAACATTTTGAATGTAAAAAAGTAGCACTTTAACAGTTTAATACAGCAATTATAAAAGTTCTTGAAAAAGTTAAACTTGGTTTCTTTAACTTCAACTCATTTTTTGAAAGCTAATGAGACTTGTGTTGTTTTCGCTTATTAATTCTGGAATGAACTGAAGTGATCGCCAAATGGAGACAATCAAAAAGTTGCAGGAGGTTCCTCTGTTTTGTTTTAAGCGCAGTCATGGCAGAAAATGCGTGGTGGAAAAACAAAGACAAAATCTCATTGCTATTTCATGTAACTTTGGATAATCACTTTTCATTTGTAATTTCCAGTCAGTCTTTTGTTCAATGATAATTCAATAAGTTGAAGAGTTTCTTTGTGGGAAAGGGTCGTCTCTGTGCTCAACAAAAGGGTTCACAATCCACATATTTTTCATGTTCAGGATAATACTTTTCAAACAACAACATCATCTTCAAGTGAGCTGCAATAATGTCTGAAATGGAATTCTGTGAATAGAAAACATCTGCTTCCATAATATAATCGGAGTACCACTGAAATTGTTTCTTTCAGCAATCATATTATGCCAGAGTGAGTTTCTTTTTGAATGATTCGATCTTGTTTCAAGCATTTAATATTGTTGTATCTGGGCCTTGATGTTTTAAATTCAACTTGTTTATGTAAGAAAATATGTCGCTGAGATATGTTAGCATGGCTGCCCATTTGTTATCCTGGAAATAATGCGACAAATCACTTTTCTTATCAATTAGAAAAAGCTCATTAGAAACAGCTCAACTTCCTTTCGGAGTTCATGGAACCTCTTGAGAACTTTACCTCGGGACAGCCAACAAATGTCCGAATGGAACAGATTTTGATGATCAGAGCCCATTTCATGACACAATTCTTTTAACAGTCTTGTGTTTTAAAGCACTGTTTTTTATATAATTAACTTTAATGGACTGAGATAGGACTTCATTAAGCTCAGGTGCCATTTTTTGGAAGCCAGGTTTTGCCCATGAATGTAGCAATGTGTTGACAATAAGTTATTGCCTGCCATATCCTTATTTTAGTGGCTACACCTGAATTTCTACCTGTAAGACAGGCAACACCGACAGTACAAACTACAACACAATTTTTTCACTCCAGACCTCCATCCTCAAAGAAACCATTTAAGACTTTGAAAATTTCAGTGCTGGTAGTGCGAGTAGGTAATTCAGAAACATTTAAAATGTCTTCCTTCTTGTCCCTTTCATCATGGTCAGTATATCGTACATACGCAAGTAAAATGCTGTTTTTCTGAATATCTGTAGATCCGTCCAGTTGTAATGCAAATAAGTTAGACTTTTTAAATTTTTTCATTGAATTGCATTTCTGTATCTTTTACCATATCAGATCTCTGCCTTTCAACTGTATCATTCTACAATGGGATGCCTTTTATTTTTACTTACTGCAGACTGGCCTAATACTTCATTACAAGCTGTAATCAAAGAAGGCTTAATGAGATATTCACCAATGGAATAAGTTTTTTTTTTTTTTTTTTTTTTTTTTTACATTTAACCATCTGTAATGATATTAAATAGGATGCTGTCAGAAGTGAACTGTCAGTGGTTAAAGCTTGGGAAATAATTTTCTTTTCTATTTTAAGTGCATCTCTTTTACGTATAAAGAATTCCAGGGGTTTGTTGATGAGATCAGAATGTTTTGTACCGAGATGTCTCATAAGTCGCGATGGCTTCATAGCTTCATTTCCAAGAACAGTACCACAAATGACACATTGAGGATGTGGCAATTGGTCAGTGTCAGGGCATTGTGCGAAATCAAATTTTAAATAGCTGTCCATGTACTAACCAGTGAATCCAGACTTTGTGTGCTGCTAGTTTCCCCATCCTTTTGTACATTCTTAAAGATTGCTCTGTAGGCTTCAGGTGAATCAGTATTTTTTGCATCACACCACCTTCAGTACATTTCTTAACACTAAAATTAAACAAAGTCCCTTGTCTCTTATTCATATTAAAATGAAAATCTGTAGGCCTGTCTCTTTAAAAAAGATCACGGCACTCGAAACAAGCACTAACACACTGGGATAACTTGCAAACTACAGAATGATTATAGTGGTTTCTGAAAATTACTGCCCTTATCTGACACTTCCCGCACTTGGCTGAACCATGCTGAAGGTCTGCTTACGAGATTTCACAAAACTAAACCACACAGTTACAGGAAGTAGAGCGGGCACGCCCCCTTGAATCTATACAAAAAGCACAATCAGTAGCATGCAGGTGACTGCCAAAGTAGATCACATAACCGCACTGCGGTTTAACCGAGTTGCTGATGTTATACCAGCAGAAACACACGGAGACCCTTTCTCATTCATACACGCATTCACTCACACACCCGCTTTCTCATTCATACACGCATTCACTCACGCACCCGCTTTCTCATTTCATACACGCATTCACTCACACACCTGCTTTCTCATTCATACACGCATTCACTCACATACCCACTTTCTCATTCATGCATGCATTCTCACACACGCACAGACAGACACACACACAGTCTCTCACTCTCTCTGTTTAGAATAGGTAGGCATTTTGCAGAAAAAATAAACATTCAACTCTTAACACCAGTGCTTCTCAACAGCTCGCTGCCTGGTATAATTCATGCTACGGCCAGGCGGTTGGGAAACACTGCTCTAGACTGACCTTGAGTGAATTGCAAAAATTAACTAAATTGGTCCTGCAAGGTCTTGGCTACATCTGCCAGTATATTGCCATTCTGCTGGACAACATTCATTCAGTGCAGTCTGTCTGAAGAATTTTCTTCCCAATAAAGGAAACAGTGACAGCATGGTGACAGCATGATAACTGAATGGTCATGCCTGTGGCCCATACAGTGGCTGAATTTCAGACTCCAAAGATTCCCTACAGGTGCCATCTTTACGTTTATTCTCATGTATTCCTAAATGCTGCTCTAGAAGTACATTTGACTTACTCCTTTCTTCAAGGGTTTCAAACCCCATGCCAAAAAAAACAGCTGTAGCCTAAGAACATTTTTAATTTAACCAGAGAAGCTGCTGCTTTTCCACAATTTTTCTAAATAAGTCCAGCTTGCAATCAAAACCATACTGACAAATGCTTAGTTTGCAGATTTAGAGTACTGCTAACAGCTTCTGCATGGACTGGTTCATTGTGTTTGTTGCATTCTGCAGGTTTTTTTTTTACTGAAATTAAACACATACACAAAAACGAAAGTTACGTACTTACCATAATGATAGAGTCTATATTAGATAACCAAAAGAGCAAGTCAGCGAACACTCACATGAGCAAAAACGCCAGGAATTGAACTTATTGTGGGGGCTGCTCCCCCACACCCCCCACTAACTATATATATTCCAACTCCAAGGTCGCACTACAGTGAGGAAAGGGCAAATATGCCACTCCTCACTGTACCCCAACCCCACAAACACCTTTTCGATTCCCGGCATTTTCGCTCATGTGAGTGTTCGCTGACGTGCTCTTTCAGTTATCTAATATAGACCCAACAGATCACCGATGTCCGTTTCCATCTGGTTCAACCTGTGGAACTTTGGATTTAAACTTTCGTTTTTGTGTTAAAAAAATTTTTTTTCATTTTGGTAAAAAAACTCTGCAGAATGCAACAAACACAATGAACCAGACAATTCTAAAGCCTTTATTTAACCAGTCTTGGCTCCATCTCCCTTACCTATAACTCCCTGCTCTTCCATCAACTCCCCAGATCAAGTTTGTTCCATCATTCAAAAAATGATACAATATATCCAGCTGATCCCCACCTCTTCCACAAATACAAGGAAAATATCCAGGGGAAATACGATACACTAGACGAGGAGAATTAAAAACCTCCAGTGTCCAGGTCAAAGAGGGAAAGACTTGCAAAATCAGTAAGAAGGTCAGAGGCAGGTGGGCAGGAAGGTTGAACCAGATGGAGACAGACATCATGGATCCATTGTTATGGTGAGTACATAACTTTCATGTCCGATGTTGCCTGCTCTGACTGGATTCAACCTTTGAGACACAGTTCCCAGCCACAATTCCTTGGGAGGAACTAAGGAAGGCTATTCCGCAACACAGTAGAACCAAATGAAGCCCTGGACCCAGATTGAATGTACAGCTTATAATGTGATACAAACATATGATGGTCCAGCCAAGTAGTAGCAGTGCAAATAACATCCATATTTACTCTAGAAAGAAAAGCCATAGACATAGATACACAGCTCTACTTGAATTACCTTTAAGCTTGTGTAGAAGAGTCTTGAATTTCGAAGAGTATGCAAACAAAATGCAATACAGCAGCCACTTGGATAAGGTTACTTTAGACACAGGAGAACCCAGCCTGGATTTTTGAAAAGTAGACAAACAACTGGAAAGATTTCCCAAATAACTTGGTACAGTCAAAATAAAATCTTAGCTGCCTAAGCACATCCAAACAATGCAAAAGTTACTAGTTTTTGTTGAAAAAACTGGGGAAAACATAGGAAGTTGAATGGAATGTTTGCCTTTCGGCTTTTCCCGGTTAGGGGTCACCACAATGGAACTCCAGTCCGCTAATGATTGGCAGTAGATTTTCACGAATGCCGAGGTGCCAGCTCAACATTCAACCTTCAACGAAGGCACGCCCATTTACGCATGTCTTTCGAAGGCCCACCCAACTGCGGGGAGGACATGCAGACTCCACACAGAAGGCACTCCCCTGCACTCCAGCCGAGAATCGAACACTTAAGGTTATTCTCGGAAGCTACCTTAGGTAAAAAGGAAGCATTTGTATGAAGAGAAACTTTATCCTTAAAAACTAAGTAAGGGGGGGGGAATCAAGTGCTTGCAATTCTGACAACCTTTGAGCGGAGGTAATAGACACCAAAAACAAAGTTTTCCAGGAGAGAAGTTTCAAATCTGAAAAGGCTGGGGTGGGGGGTTTCAGGAGAGGCAAAAGGAAGGGGAACCACACCTGATGAGGCCAAAAGGGAGTAATGAGGATCACTGAAGCTCTGCAATGGGCCGTCTTCTGTAGATTCTTTATCAAGGGAACTGTGGGATAAACTTGTAGGAGACCCGAGGGCCAAGCAAATGTCACAGCATCCCTGAGTGCCTGTTCCATAGGAGGAATAATGGCTTAATAGATGTTGTACTTTGTGTTAGACAAGGATACAACACAGACTGCCCAGGTGCCAGACTTGGGGACCCCACATCAGGAAACAAAATGCTACTGCTGAAGCTGTCGGCCAGCATGCTGGACTTCCCTGGGTTATGCACTGCCACCAGAACATGGTGAGAGGAGATCACCCATTGCCAAACCCTCATGGTCTCCTGACAAAGGGGGCAAGAACATGTCCGGCCACCATTTGTTGAGATACCAGACAACCGACATATTGTCCATCTGTACTGCAATCACAATCCTGGGAAGGTCGTCCTGAAAGGCCTGTAATGCTAGGACCACCACAATCATCTCCAGGACACTGATGTGAATGTCAGCCTTTGCGGAAGACCAGGACCCTTTAATTGTCCTCCCTTCGACATGCCCCCCAACCCCATGAGGGTGGCATCCATGGTGACTGCAACAGAAGAAAGAATTAAAAACTATCTCCCTTGTATTACTTATGGAGACTAACCAGCACTGAATCTGCTCTGGACATGCTCTTGTCAGCCATATCAGGAAATCCAATGGATGCATTAGGAGGGACCACTGAATAACCAAAGTCCACTGGAGGGTCCTCATGTGATATCTGGCTAGAGGGACAAGTCCTACTGATGCTGCCATGTGACCCAGAAATCTTAGAAGTGTGTGAGCCAGAGGTTTGGTAATTGCAAGCACTGATGGGGCCGGAGCTCAAACACTGAACATTGAGGAGTTTCGGAGCCTGCTTGATGGACCACGTCCAGATAAGCTGTAAGGCTTGTACAGACTGAAGGCTTGATCTGGGGTAACTGATGGTGATACCAAAGCTGTTGCATAGTTGGAGCAAGGAATCCCTGACTAAAATCAATGATGCTCTCTAATTTCTAGAGAAGGATTGTGGGGAGTTGAAAAACTAACTCGACTGTGGACAGAGTCTTCCCCCCTCTTGTTTGCTCCTCATCCACAGGTCTTTAACCTTCGATATAAACAAGGGGGACCATTCAAAAGGTGCACTGATGGACACGTTGAAGCAGTCCATAAAGCTACACAACTGCATCCAAGTGTGGCACCTCATCTCAATCCCAGAACCTCCCACTTTGGATGTTCCATCAGCCTCATTATTGGAGAGTCTTATTCAAACTTTGGCAATGGAAGTCAAGGTGGACAACTGAGACTTTTGCTTCTTCTGGGTATCCAGAGACTGTTGTCTCTTGAGGGTACCTGACAATTCAAAAACGAGGTTTCACTGAAGATTTGCCAAGCGTGATAAGTAGTTAAAAACTCTCAAAGTAAAGGTGGATGAGGCATAGGACCACTTCCTTAATCGATCAAGTGCTCAAGACTCCCTGTTCGGTGGGGGGGGGGGGGGGGGGGTCGAGGCACTCTCCTCAGAAATCTTTTTTGGTGGCTGCTGCCACCCAATGACATTGACAGCTCGGCCCTTTATGAGGCCTGTCTTGAGGAGGGGGGACCATTGTCCAGTTTCCTAGGAATAAGTTCTGCTGCGTCATGTTCTTTTCACACCCTCCAGAACATCAGGTATACAAGAGCGCATGGGGGGGGGTAACCTAAGGCATGTACGGACTTGCACCAAATGCCTTCAGAAAAACGGACTCCTCTTGAGAAGGGCCTTTGGTGGTCTAGCCCCCATGCTGGCAAAGCAGCTCCAACAAATTGCCAAAGGAGGTGCCATTCCCCCTAGGACTTGGGGGAAACCCTCTCCTTTCTTGGGGTCAGTATCTTCAGTGAGGGACTACTCTGGGAAATCCAAGTGCTTCCTCTTGCACTTTCTCTTCTCTGAAATCTGCTGCTATGACTAAAAGTGTTAAGGGGGAAACGTGGGGTAGCCCTGACAAGGAGGCAGTCTGGAGGCTAGCTGATGCAGGCTGATGACTGGTCAGAGGAACAGATGAATACTGTGAAGGGATGCTGGTTGGAGACACCAGACCCTTCTCTCTAGAAAAAAACATCCTCTCCACAACTTCAAAATACAAGGCAGAAGCAGGCCTCTAGAATCAGAGGATCCCCTAACGCAAGGATACTGATTACAACCCTGAACCTGAGGGGGCAGTGCCCAGACCAGACGTTGAAATCGGAGCCAAGCAGTCTAAAGCTGACACAGAGGGAGTGACAACCTCAAAGCAGGAACCATCGATCCTGACCCAGACACTCCAGCCTCGATGTCAAAGTTCTGAGGTGCCAATGGTTCCAAGCAAATCAAGACCGAGGCTACCAAGGAAAAGGACATCCCTGAAGACTTCAAATCCGAAGGAAATCCAAATGGAGCTGAGGGTCCCGGTGTCTGAATCGGACCAGAAGGGATAAGTCCTAAATGTAGCTGTGGCTGCAAAAAGGGCTACATTAGCTGCTGCAGATCAGATGCTGCACACCAACCTAAATGGCCAAATAGATGAGGCTACAGAGGATGGCTTTGAGGGTCTATATGAAGAGTACCCTGTATGCTGAATCTGAGCCAGGGAAGCTCTGAACTAGGGTGGAGATGGAGAGGACTCTGGCGAGCAAAGAGGAAGAGTATAATGGGTAAAGAGGGATTCTACCCCGTCTGAAGGTGCCCCTTGACCAGGAACGGGCTCAGAGTCACAGAAGTAATTTTTGTTGCTTTCATCTCAGAAGGAGATTGGCTCTGAGATGCTGGAGCCGAAGTCAGTGGTAATGTTACCGGGGAGGCAGAAAGAAAAGGGACCTTCAGACCCAGAGAATCCAAGGAAGCCATTCCACAGAGGTGGAGGCCGAAGATGTCTTGAGCTTCTTGGAATGTCTACAGTCTCACAGCCAAGGCTTCTCGAAGCCCATCTTGGGATCTGGGGGAGAACCCTTGGTAGCAGAAACAGAACTGGATGAGCTGGAGGACAAAAGCCGTTTTAACACAAGGGTGGCCTTGTGCTCATTAACATGTGAGCCGAAGCTCTAGCAGATGGAGCAAATGAAGTCCAAATGAGTCCAAATACTCTGGACCAAGACAGTAAACACATTAAAAAGGTGGGCATCTTGGGAGTGCAGTTGCCCACACAAGACGCACTTTTTAAACCCCTTGTCCATCCTACTACAGGCGCACACACATCAGTAAAGTTAGAAAAACTAAAGGAGAAAAGGGCACAAAAGGAAAAAGGAGAGAAAATATCTATGGTACCTAACCTATCAAGCTACCTCAAAAAACATCTAAAACTAACAGAAAAAGGATAACCACTGTATTAAGGGGTAAGAAAAAAGATCTCACCAATCCCACACAAGATTATCAACAAAAATAACCAAGCAGAGCCAAAGACCCGAGATGCAGACCAAGAATGGTGGCAAACTCAATATAGGGAGTTTACGAAGGAGCGGGGAGTTATGGGTAAGGGAGGCAGAGGCAAGACTGGCCAAAGGCTTTAGAATCGGCTAGTGTCAGATCAGCATTGGATCTAAAGTCCCACAGGTTGAATCCAGACAGCAGACAACATGGGATCTACAATTAGGATTAGCAGGGATTGGTTTCATGAAAAGTGGGGTTCATTTTAGTGAGAAGGATGGAAAACTGGAATATTTGTTGCATGTCAGCAAAAAAAAAAAAAAAAAAAAAAAAAGTGGTTTGGTGGGTTTTTATATATATTTTTTGAGAAGTATAAAAGTTAAATTAAATGTAGTCCAGTTTTATGGACAAAGGCTGTATATGTTTTCTCAAAAAGCATAACTGTTCTCCAAAATACTACATAGCAAAACATTAGTTGCAGTGGTGGCAGGCATAGTAATATCAACCGTTAAAAAGGCCACATAATTATGACCATTTTAAGCTGGATGTGATGAACAAGCATATACCACCATCTGCTGCCATAAATGTATATGAGATGCAGGCAACAGTCTTACAATCCACATCTTTGTCTACAAAACAATACGGAAGGTGTGAATGACCTTGTACATATGTGTTGACTGCTTCTCGACAATACACAAAAGTTATGTATTTACCATAATGCTAGATCAGTCTCGTCTTTCTCCACCTGCCTCAATGTACAAATTATCGGGTCCATATGGCTCTGACCCAAGTACCTTTTTTTGAAGCTCTTGGATCCAGGACTCAGGCTCTTCCCCTACCCATAACTCCCACCTGTCCTCTGCAATACCCCTGATCTCATTTGCCACTTGAAAGGCTCAGATCATCAGCATGGGCTCAGCAACAACCAAGTCATTTTTAGATACATTTGGATATTTTCTGATAAGGCTTTAGTTCCTTAATAATTTTCTACATCTGTCTTTCTTAATCTATGGGTTTTTCACCTTAACTAAGAGTTTCTTTATTTTTTTCTCCGTAATAGTTTCCTTTTAGTTTCTTCCTGCCTCTATCCTCTTCCCTGTTTTAAAAAAAATCTTTATAGTTGTATGTCACTGATTACTGTTGTTACAGTATTCTTATAGAAGTATTTGTACTTTTATTGGGTTCAGTTAGTGTTGTATGAGATTTTGTCATGTGTGTGTGTGTGTGTGTGTGTGTGTGTGTGTGTGTGTGTGTGTGTGTGTGTGTGTGTGGCTTATCTTTCTTGTCAAGACGTCTGACAAGGCCTGTGAATTTAAAAAGTGCAGTACCTGTGGGCACAAGATTCCCCTCCAAGGCCCTTACAATCTGTATATTTACTGCCTGGGGGCAGACCATTTATACACTGAATATTAGTCCTGTGCCAAGATTGAGTCAGAAGAGAACATCGGATCTATATCCAAATACACTTTACAATAAGAAGCTGCAGAACAGAGTTATAACTGGCTAGTCTGGGTCTCGCTGACCACACTCACATCCCAGTGCCTTCCAGTATCGTGTTATCAAGCATGACTGAAAACTTGCAGAATTATTTTTGACACAGACACACACAAACACAGACGCACACTTTTCCAGCAAGAGTTAATTATATCCCTCTGGTGCCAACACACCCTTCCCAGTATTCATGGTAACACCGTCACCAAATAGATCACTAACACAAAAATATAATCACTATTTATTTATTTATTTCAGTTTGATTACCAGGGAGTTCCACTGGGCTTTGGGGCCCGTTTTCAGTGGAGGCCCGGGGAGAAAAGCTCCACAAAAACAACAAACAATATTGACTACAAAAGAGTTCAGACAAAATATAACAATAGATGAAACAGGATTTTACAAACAGCCTACAATAGAAAAGTCTAGTGGCAAAATAGTAAAATTAACATTTTTAGTTAGGTTTCAGCACAGAAAGAAAAAAATGAGGTAAAATATTTTAGGTTAGAGAAAGCAGGAGGTAATAACTTGAACTAGGAATATAGGAGAGAAAAGGAGAAAAAGGCCAGCCTAGGGTGACTTAGCAGTTGATTCATCATGGCCTATATAGCTAGTATTTAGGAGAGACAACGAGAGTTTAGTAGAGAAATGGAAGTTAGCCAGGGGAGAAGGAGAAGGATGGTTTGAAAGGAGTAGGTTGAAGAGTGCAGTTGTAAATTCTATTTAGATAGAGGTGGGAATGAAGTAATGTTTTGAAGTTGTTTAGGTTGTGGCAGGATCTAACAGAGGTGGGTAGGGCATTCCATTTTTTAGCAACGGTGAAGGATAAAAGCATTTGGCCAGCTGGGCACTTGAGTTTTTGTACAGTGATCAAGTTTTGATGAGAAGATCTAAAGGATCTAGGAGGGCTATAGGGTAGAAGAATGTTGGAAAGAGCAGGACAGCTAGTTGGATGGAACAGTAGTTTATGGGCTATGGTGAGTTGGGAAAAAGGTCAGTTGATTGTGGAGTTCAAGCCAATTTAGAGAGTGGAGGGGAGAGCAGTGATGAGTGATGGACTTGGCATTAGTAGCAAATTTGGATATTTTGTTATAGCATTGTTCCAATTTGGAGGAGAGACAGGATGATAAATTAGTGAGCAGAGGAGCGCCGTAAAGTAGAGAGGGAAGGATATAAGTGGAGGCGAGGGTTAGCCTAGTGGAAGGAGACAAAGTGGTTATTTCTGTACAATAAGCCCAGTTTTATGTGCGTTTTTTTATGTTTTGCTGGATATGATGATTGAATTTCAGTTGGTCATCAATTAATACACCGAGAAGTTTGGTGGAGGTCACTATTTAGATAGTGGAGTTGGAAAGGCTGGTAATATGAAAGGAGTTTTTGCCTAGTGGTGAGGATTTGGAAGGTGGGAAGAGGAGGATCTTAGTTTTGTTGGCATTAAGGGAGAGGTGATTTTGGAAATCCAGTTTTTGGTGGTAGAAAATGCAGTTTGGGTTAGGGCTTGGAGTTCAGTTTGATTAGTGGCATGGCAGATGAGGGTGGAATCATCAGCGTATTGAACAATTGTGGTGTTGGGGATGGCTTTATGGAAGTCATTAATAAAGATATTAAATAGTAATGGGCCAAGAATGGAGCCTTGAGGTACTCCGGTAGGTGAAGGAAGGAAGGAAGGTAGATGTAGCTAGGCCCCCCATTTCACAGCTTGGGATCTGTTCAAGAGGTAGCTAGTGAACCAGGAAAGAGCCTTTTGGCTAAGGTTAAGGTTGGAGAGATGGTTTAGAAGGAGGGAGTGGGAGATGGTGTCAAAAGCTTTAGATAGATCTAGTAGAACAGTTGAGACTACATTACCAGAGTCACGAGCAGAGTTCACAGAATGAAGGAAAGAGAGAAGGGCAGTGGTGGTACTGTGATCAGGGCAAAAGCCATGTTGGGTGGTGGAGAGTAGTTGATGTTCAGTAAGGAAAGGCAGGAGTTGCAGGTGTATACACTGAGGATTTTGGAAATAGGGGAGAGGATAGCAATGGGACGAAAATTAGAGACATTATAGTTCTTACCACCTTTGTGAAGTGGATGAATGAAAGCAGAATGCCAGAGTTTGGGTACATAGGATTCAAGCAGAGACCTGTTTATTAGGATGCTGATAGGTATGGCAATGGAGTCAGAAGCTATCTTTAGGAAGGAGGAAGGGAGGTTATCAGGAGCATTTGAGCAAGGTTTGAGTTTATAGAGAAGTTTCTTTATTAGGTAGGTAGGAACAGGTTTGAGTTCAAAAATGGGAGGGTGGCAAGGGAGAGTAAGATTAATGTGGGTGGGAGGGTTGTTATTAAAAGTCTTGGTTAGGTCAGCAATGGAAGAAGTGAAGAAGGAATTGAAAAGTGAGGCAATTTCAGGGTCAGATTTGCTGGTATCAGGGCAGGGGTTGTTTTTAGTACCATGTGTAAGGAGGGAGTTAATGGAGTTCCAGAATTGTTTTGGATTTCTGGTATGGTTTTCTTGTAATTTGATGTAGTAGGACTCATCTCCAATGACTAGTTGTTTGGCCAGGTTTCTCAGTTGTTTAAACTGAAGGTAAATATCAGGCAGTTTGTGTCTGAGGTAAGCTTTCCAGGATTTGTCTCTTTGGTGCATAATCTTTTCTGTGTCTTTCGTGAGCCAAGGGGTGGGTTTAGATTTAATTCTTTTTCTTCTCATAGGAGCTTGGGAGTTAAGGATATTTAAGACTGTAGAATTAAAATATTCAACGGCTTCGTCTAGTGGCAGTGTTTTTAGGGGGTTCCAATTAGTTATCTTAAGGGAGCTAGAGAAATAGTCTTGGTTAAACTTGGTTAGGTTGCGTGTTTGAATGAAATGATGAGAATGAGAAGTGGGAGTGGCTCGAATAGAGAAGGCGGGGAGGTGGTCTCCTAAATGGTCAGGAATTACACCAGATGAAGTGATTTTGTTAGGATGGGACACAAGTATCCAGTCAAGTATGGTGCCAGGGGGGTTGTTTTTATTAGGTCTGGTAATGAAGTTAGTAAGTTGAGTGAAGTTGAATAGATAGATGGTAAGGGAGGAATTAGGATTATTGATATTTCCCCAGCCAATGTTTACATCTCCCAGAATAAAGGTTTCTAGTTTAATGTTAGAGGATGATCAGGCGAGGATATCTTCCAAAGTATTTACATTATTACCAGGAGGAATACAGAGGGAAATAATGCAGATGCTTTTGTGGATGTTCATTTGTAGCATGCCGATGACTAGTTCTGCATTACTGAAAGATGGGATGGAGTTAGGGTATGGGGTTATAGTGAGGAGGTTAGAGTAGATCAAGGCAACTCCTCCTTCCTCTTTTATTAATGCGGTCAGATCGGAGGGAATGAAATCCAAGAGGAAGGAATTCAGAGTCTTTGATGGGAGGTTTAAGCCAGGTTTCAGAGATGGCTAGTATGTCTGGAGAGTTTTGGGTGAGCCAAGCATGAAAGAGTGCGATTTTATTTTTTAAGCTTTGGGCGTTAACGGTGAGTAATTTGAGATTTTTATTAATGTGTATATTATTGGAGGTGGGCAGATTTTTTGGAGAGAAGTTTGTAGGGGAATTTGTGGAAGAGAAGGTAGGACCTGGATTGGGGTGAATACCACCAGCTAAGTGAAGGAGAGTATAATGGGGGTATGTTTATTTGGTTGGTGGTTTACCCATAAAATAAGTCAACTATTAACAAATTAGGGGACAGAACAACTCTTTGAAAGGTAGAGGCCAACAGTTACCTTTATACGGTTTCAACAGATATACCATTCCCCTAATAAACCTCCAGCTACAAAGCATTTAAAATGTAATTAAACGTTTTACTTGAATTAAATAAAATAAAGCAGTGCATGCTGTAAAATATGCAAGCAGCTACACACTTGCACAAAGAAAGAAGTACAGTTTTGTACCTGCCATAAATGTAGATGTTAGAGTATTCACCCTGCTGCAGTCATCACACTTGGGTTATCCTGTCAGGCGGTCCCGCAGTCGGCTGGAATTCCAAAGTCTTGGTCCGGCGTTGGTTGCTGTCGCCTCTTCCCTGACGTCAGTGCGCCAGGGGTATATATAGTGCAACCGATGCCATTTTCTTCAGTTTTTCTTGCCCCAGATGTCAGGTGCCCCCAGAAAAGGTGGTCAGAAATTAGTACCAAATGGAGTAACCTCTGCACAAACACAAAATCCCTTCAGCTATAAGCAAATACATCAGTAAGGTATTGAAGAGATTTAATCAGTAGATCAGAGGGGATGGAGGGAGGGTTACCTGGACTGCAGCAGGGTGAACACTCGAACATCTACATTTATGGTAGGTACAAAACTGTACTATGTTCATCGTGTTACCCTGCTGCAGTCATCACACTTGGGTTGAATCCCAAAGCTAAGGTAGGGTGAAGGTATCATAGAGGGTTAGTGGAGGCTATAAGGCCCTGCAGAACTGCAGTGGCGAAGCCCGCCCTGGTCTTAGAGTAAAGAGGTAAGTGATAATATGTTTGGTAAAGGTATGTACTGAACTCCAAGTTGCAGCTTCTAAAATCTCCTTGGTTGGAACCCCCCTGAGAAAGGCTGTAGAGGTAGCTGTTGCCCTGGTAGAGTGGGGCCTAATGGTAGCAGGAACTGGTTTCCCATGATGGGTATAGCAGAAACGTATGCAATGACCTATCCATTTAGAAATGGTTTGCTTTGATATAGCCTTCCCTTGAGAAGCTGTAGCATAGGATACAAAGAGCTGGTCAGATTTTCTGAAAGCCTTAGTTTTGTCCAAATAGTAACACAGTTGCCTGTGAATGTCCAAGGAATGCAGGAGTCTCTCACCTTTGTTCTGTGGATTTGAGAAGGTGGGTAAGTGGATGGTTTGATTTAAAGCCACACTGGAAACCACCTTAGGCATAAAGGAAGGATTAGTTCGTAGAGAAACTCTGTCTGGATGAAAAATTAGGAAAGGTTCCATAGCCATTAGTGCCTGTAGCTCTGAGACTCTCCTAGCTGAAGTTATTGCTAGGAGCAGGGCAGTCTTCCATGACAGGAACTGAAGATCTGCAGAGAAAGCTGGTTCAAAGGGAGGTAGCGTTAGTTTTTCCAGAACAAAATTGAGGTCCCATGTATGTGTAGGAGCTCTCCTGGGTGGTCTAATGTTTTTTGCCCCTCTGAGGAACTGCCTTAGAAGAGGATGTGAAAATAAAGGTGGATCCGTGTTGTAGTGAGCTGAAATAGCTGAAGCATGGATTTTAATGGAGGAAAAAGAAAGTCCTTTGTGCAACATCTCAGCTAACTACTGTAGAATGTGAGGCATGTGAGGCTGAATTGTGTCTTGGCCTTTAGCTTGGTTCCAGGCACAAAACCTTTTCCATTTGTCCGAATAAGCCTTCCTGGTGCTTGGCCTCCTGGCTTGCAGAATAACATCCAGAACTGCTTGTGAAAGAGGAGCTGGTTGGATGTTTAGTAGATTTGCAATGCAGCCAGATTTAAAGTTTTGAGCTGGCTGTGAAGAATCTGACTGTTTTGTTGCATGAGCAAATGGGAGATTTGAGGCAATATCCATGGAGGGCTGTGGGACATATTTCTCAATAGCGGGTACCAGTGCTGGCGTGGCCTGTCTGGGGCTATGAGAATCAGTTGTGGTCTCTCCTTTTTGACTTTCAGAAGAACCTTTGTGAGGAGAGGCAATGGAGGGAAGGCATATACTGTTAGGTTTTTCCAACTGAAAGAGAGAGCGTCCACTTTCCAAGCTTGTTGGTGAAATGTCCTTGTACAAAATTTTGTTAGCCGATAGTTTTGAGGACTGGCAAACGGGTCTATGTCTGGAAGGCCCCATTTTTGAGTTATCATTGCAAATATTTGTGGATCTAGTTTCTACTCGTGTGGATCCTTGATGTTTCTGCTGAGGTCATCTGCCAATGTGTTCTTCTGTCCTAGCAGAAACTGAGCTTGTAACTGAACTTGGTAAGCCAGAGCTGTGTTCCATAAGATCATTGCTTGCCTGCATAGAGGGTAGGAATGTGTACCTCCTTGTTTGTTTATGTACCACATTTACTGTGGTGTTGTCCGTCCTTATTGCAAGTTGTCCTGGATGTAATAGATCCTTCAAGGCTGTCAGAGCTTTCTGTACAGCTAGCATCTCTTTTTGATTTATGTGCAGATTTCTTTGATCTGCGGTCCATAGGCCTTGAATGCATTGCCCTGCCATGTGTGCCCCCCAGGCGTAGTCTGAAGCATCTGTTGTGATAGTTTGCCTGGCTGGGGGGCAAGGTGAAAGGCTGACCCTTGTTGAGGTGACATGCCTGTGACCACCATAGAAACTTCTGTTGTACGCAGGGAATGAGAGATATCATTGTTTCCAAGCTGTGTGTTGAGACCATACGCTTTTTTTAGGTACCACTGTAATTTCCTCATATGCAGCTTTGCAAATGGTATTAGTATGCAAGATGCCATGAAGCCCAAGGCCTGCAGAATTTTTCTTGCAGTTAATTGGGTCTTTGTTGCCATTGTCTTGAAATATTGAGTCAGTTGTAGTTGCTTCTCTGGCGTAAGATAAGCCTTCTGGGCCACTGTATTCAAGCTGGCGCCCAAGAATGTCATTTTTTGTGAGCGTACTAGATTTGACTTCTTTTCATTTACTGTGTACCCCAGGCAGTTTAGTAGATGCTTTACAAAGGCCAGATGTAAGAGAAGGTCTCTGCTTTCTGCTTGGATGAGGCAGTCGTCCAGGTATGGATATATTTGAATTCCTCTTTGTCTGCAGTATGCAATTACTGGTGCCAGGCATTTTGTGAAGACTCTGGGCGCAGTACATAAGCCAAAGGGCAGTGCAGAGAATTGGTAATGGGTTGAACCTGCAATGAAACGGAGGTATCTTCTGCAACTTTGTCTGATAGGGACATGCAGGTATGCCTCCTTGAGGTCCAACGTTACTAGCCATGCTTCCTTGCCCAACAAGTAGCTGCTGTAGCATTAGCATCTTGAATTTGGGTACTTTTAAGTGTTTAGAACTGAAAGGTCCAGAATTGGTCTCCAAGCATTGTCGTTTCTGGGCACTAGAAAGGGTTCTGAGTAAAATCCTTGGCCTTGCTCTCGAGTAGGTACCAGTTGAATGGCTCTCATGTCCATGAGAGCTGTAATTTGCTTTTGTGCCTCTGCCCATTGATTTTGTGTCAGGTTTGGCAATCCTCTTTTCATTGGCAAGGTGTGAAAGTGGAATCTGTATCCTCTTAAAATTGTCTAGGACCCATTTGTCCTTTGTGACAATGTGCCAGTTGTCTGCAAAAAATGCGAGTCCCCCCCCCAAGGGGGCTGCCAAGAGAGTATTGCTTGGCCAAATGAGGTGCAAGTCATTGAGTTTGTCTTCTGGTGGATTGAGACCTGTCTTCTCCTCCCTTCTGTGTTGTAGTGCCCTACTGGCGAGTTTTGTACTGGGCTTGTAGTTGTCCTCTGCCCCTTGGGCATCTGTATTTACCCCTCTGTGGTCTGTCAGTAGCTGGAAAGGACCAATTTTTTGTTGGCCAATTTCTGCTGAAGCGAGGGGGTTGTACCTGTAGGAAATCTTTGACTGTCTGCATAGATTTTGCCTTATCCTCCATTTTCTTTAAAACTTTTTCTGCTCTAACTCCAAAAATAACATCCTGCTGTAAGGGAGCATCTAGTAGTTTTGCTTTAACATGATCAGGCAGAGTTTGTTCCTTTAACCAAGCATGCCTATGTATAATGGACCCAGTGACAGCTGCTCTACAGGAGGCCTCCAAAGAATCAAACCCACATTGTAAGATATGTTTGCCCAACTGTTCAGTGGCATGTAACAGATCCTGTACTTCTTTTAATTCAGATTGTTGAGGGTGAGTGGTTATTCCTTGCTTTAACTGAGAGATTAGGAATTGCTGATACTTAAGCATGTGAAATTGGCAATTCAGAGCCCTCAAAGCTAGTGTGGCTGAGGTGTAAACCTTTTTCCCCCACCTGTCTAGTGCTCTAGAATCCCTCTCAGAAGGTACTTGGTTTTTAGCCATAGAAGCCTTAGCCCCCTTGGGACCCTGGGAGATAGTCTCTGGGTCAGCTACAGGGCTTTTGTAAAGAAATTTGTGTGAATCAGGCACTCTATAGTATCTGCCATGCTTAGCCGAAGCAGGAGGAAGAGAATCAGGGTTCAAACTGGATTCTAAATAGACATCATCCACAATGTCCAAAACTGCAGGGATGGCAAGTGATCTGTGTTGGGGAGCAAAAGAAATTCTCTGAGCCTTTTCTTCGAGTCAGAGTAGTCTTGACCCTCCCAGTGAAAATGTTCCCTCATAGTGTTTAAAGTTTCTCCAAAGTAGTAGTCTTCAGGAGGAGAAGCTGAGGGAATAGAGTCCTCAGCATCAGAATCTTCATAAGGAGAGAAGGAGTAATCTTGGTCCTCAGAGGAGTCTGAAGTAATGGACACTTGTTCAGAGGATGCATAATCTTCCTCTTGTCTAGGTCTTTTGTCAGTAGGGGGCTGGGAACCCCTGATTAAAGAAATTAAATCTTCAGCCATTTTGAGCATCTGTTTCTTAGGCATGGGGCCTTGAACAGGAGACTGAAGAGCAGTCCTTTTAGATTTAGTAGGAGTCTTCGATTTAGAAAACGTTTTAATGGTGAGAGTAGTCGGTCTGAAAACGCCTTCAGAAACCGATGGTGTTTCTGAAGCACAGGCGTCTTTTGTAGCAATGTCGCCGGAAGGGCCTGAACTAAATGGGTGCGTCGGCCTGGTGCATTCCGCCAAAAATTCCGTAGCGGTCTCGGGTTCCAGATCTGCGGTAGTCAGGGGCTACATCGGAGCCTCACTGAGGACCGGAGAATGGATCAGCAGAGGCCTCGGAATCTGGCTTAGGCCTGGGCTGTCTGTCCTTATCCTTGCGTTTTTTGTGCACGCCGGTAGTCGGTTACTCAGACGGCATGCTGTAGTTAAATTTCCTACCGAAGTAGTGCCGTGTGAAATCAAAGCGTCTTTTAATAGTACGCTTATTCAACCTAGCACAAAACCGACAAGAAGGGACGTCGTGGTCTGGGCCTAGGCAAGGTATACAAGAATGAAAATCCTTATGAAGTATTTGCTTCCCACAAGAAATACAATTGTTAACTTTTTCTGACATCGGTCTGAGGCAAGAAAAGTTTCCCCAATGGGGTACTTAGCTAGACTTCGGTCTGAAATTCGAAAATCTCAGGAGTCGGCCAACCGGCACTTGTAAACTGCTTCAGGCACCGCGTGGCAAGAAAGACTGAAGAAAATGGCGTTGGTTGCACTATATATACCCCTGGCGCACTGACGTCAGGGAAGAGGCGACAGCAACCGACGCCAGACCAAGACTTTGGAATTCTGGCCGACTGCAGGACCGCCTGACGACAGGATAACCCAAGTGTGATGACTGCAGCAGGGTAACACTATGAACATCAAAGAATAAATGTGCTAACAGACAGATGTCATACATAAAAATTATCCAGCTTATCTGGACCTGTCACTTTAAGCACCTAAAGATTTATTGGTTCTATCTACTTCTGACTTGAAACCCCGCACAACACTTGTAAACTTTCACAGGTAATGAAGTAACAAACTTCAGTATAAACTCTGTCCAAAAATGCAAACCACTGTGCATTTTCCAGAAGTAAAGCATAAGCTAAACTGGCAGTTGTTCCCTCTGCTTAAGAGTCCAGGCTTTTACCAGTTTGATTTGAATGATTCTTTTCCTTTTTCCATAGTTTCTTAACTCTGTGGGAATGGCGGACTAACAAGATAGTGTTCTGATTCTCAGAGCTGAAAGGATTGCAAATGTGTGCACTTTTTACCAGACTAAGTTTCAGTTTCTAGTAATTCTTAATACTGAAAGCAGTGTCATACTCAGTACAAGTTAACTCTTTTTACTGATTACAAATGCTATACATTTTACATGCTGGAAGACACAGAATCACAATTTATATGGAAAAATACATTTAACTCAGCTCAATACAACACTCCATATTTTATATGGAAAGACAATGCTAAGCTTCAAGCACCCTGTCATACGTCTCTGAAAATAACTGCATTTGCCTTAGCCTACTTAACACTTTTCAATAGTTGCTTTACCTGCCATCACTATATTTACATTTTTGTTGAGGTAATTTAAATATAACTTCTTTTTCTCTTAACTGAGTCTTGCTCATACCTTCTCGTGTGTGTAGTATATTGTTTTGTATAATTTTTTACTAAAATTTTTATAGTTTATAATTTTTAATTTTTCTTTGAACAATGCTGCCTCTGTATTTGCTTTATCATGTCTTTTTATATTGTTAACTTTGTCACTGTTCATGCTTGGAGCTTTTCTCCCCGGGCCTCTACTGAAAATGGACATATCCAGCTAGACTAGCCCGGTCAACAAATGTAAAATAAAATAAATAAATAGCAAAATGCCTAAAACAAAATGGAAGGAGCTATCCTTACACTGGTACGTTCTGTGGTAACCTTTGAACTTTAACTAACCCATACCTGCAACACCAGATGTGCAGTAACAGACTTTACATGTGCTAAGCCTGAAATTGCTATACCTCAGGGTATTACCCTTCCATGAAGGTAAAGTGACCTCAGATATGGTAGCAGGATTGTGTATGTGGGGGGGGGGGGGTGTGCAGGTGACTTGCACCACACAAAAAATACCTTAAAGGAACAGTCACTCTAGTTAAGGCTCGTACACACAAGCTAGCACAAGCAGAAGATTATAATTCAAAGTGGAAAGGGATAATTGAGAGGGGGGGTTGAGAAATAAGGAAAGAGTAGGATTTTGGATACAGGTCTTTAAGGAGAATAAAAAAGTACAGTTGTGTACATTTACCATAAATGTAGATGTTCGAGTGTATTCACTGTTGCAGTCATTACATTTGGGTTATCTGCTTGCAGTAGCCCTCAGTCGGCCTGATTAACAAAGTCTTGGGTCCTACGTCGGTTGCAGTCTCTTCCGTGACGTCAGGGGTATAAAACATGCAGCTGACATCATTACATCAGTTTTTCTTGCCCCAGATGTGAGGTGGCCCCTAATGGGAAGCAATTAAATCTATAAATATACAAGGTTATACCTCAAACAAAAAAACAAATACACCAAAAAGCTTTTAAGCACTGAAAAGAAGAGAAGAGGTACAGCCAAAAGAAGTCAGGGGGCTGGAGGGAGGGTAACCAGGACTGCAACAATGAATACACTCTAACATCTACATTTATGGTAAGTGTATACAACTGTACTATGTTCTTTGTGTTTCATTGTTGCAGTCATTACATTTGGGTAGATTCACAAAGCTAAGGATGGGAGGAGGAATTTAGATAGCATTAGGACCAGCTATAAGGCCCTTCAAAACTGCAGTGGCAAAGCCAGCTCTGGATTTAGAGAAAACTGACAAATGGTAATGCTTGGTGAAAGTATGTATAGAACTCCACGTAGCAGCTTCTAGGATGTCCCTGGTAAGGTATAACTCTGAGAAAGGCTGTAGAGGTAGATGCAGCCCTGGTTGAGTGGGGTCCGATCCCCTGTGGGATATGTTTTCCATGGTGCTTATAGCAGAAATGAATGCAATAGACTATCCATTTGGAAATGGTTTGCTTTGAAATAGCCTTCCCCTCTGTCTCTGCAGCAATTGCCACCAGCAGTTGTTCTTATTTTCTTTGAGGTTTAGACCTGCCATGAACCCAAAGGCAGGTAGTATTTGCCTTGCAGATAGCAGGGTTTTTGTGGCCACTTGTTTGAAGTAGGTTGTCAAATGAATTTGTTTCTCTGGCGTGAGGAAAGCCATCCGGGAAGTTGTATTCAAGCTTGCTCCCAGGAATATAATTTGTTGACAGGGTACCAGATGCGATTTCTTTTAGTTTATGGTGTACCCCAGACAAGTTAGCACCCTTTGTACAAAAGCCAAAGGATTCAAAAGTACGTCCTGGTTTTCTGCCTGAATTAGACAATCGTCCAGGTATTGGAATATTTGAATATTTCTTTGCCTGCAAAATGCAATGACTGGAGCTAGGCACTTTGTGAATACACTGGGCGCAGTAAATAAGCCAAAGGGCAGTGCAGAGAACTGATGGTGCGTGTAGCCTGCTTTGAAGCGTAGGTATCTTCTGCAAGATTCCCTGATTGGGATGTGCAGGAATGCTTCCTTTAAATTTAGTGTTGCCAACAAGGCATCTTTTGCTTAGCTTAGGAAGCAACTGGTGAAGAGTCAGCATCTTGAATTTTGGAATCACCAAAAAGGTGTTTAGAGTACACAGGTCCAGGATAGGATGCCATGAATCGTCGTTTCTCGGTACCAGAAAAAATCTGGAGTAGAAACCTTGTCCCTTTTCCTCTTCTGATACCAATTGAATAGCCCCTATGCTTAAGAGAGAGAGTAGTTGCTTTGGGGCCTCTGCCCATTGATTTGGAGGTTAATCTGGCCAACTGCTTGGAGTTGGTAATGTGTGGAAGTGAAATCTGTATCCTTGGGACACTATATTTAAAACCCATTTGTCCTGGGTAATGAGTTCCCAGTTCTTTGCATGAAGTGCAATCTTTCCCCCCAAAGGGGCAGTCAGTTGAGAAGTGCTTGAAAGCTTTAAAAAGAAGTCACTGAGACAGTTTACCATAGAGTTTTATTACTCCCAGATTTGGAAGTGTAAGCCCCCCACTGCTTAGTCCTGTGCATCCCCTGGGACTGAAGCCTGGGTGCTCTGCTGGATCTGGGTTTGGACTGAGAATGCCTGGAAGAGGCAGGAAAGGACCAGTTCTTAGAAGGCCAATGCCTACTAAATTTTGGAGGTTGTACTTGTAAAAAAAATACAGTTTGCATAGATTTATCTTTTTCCTCCATCTTTTTAAGAACTTCTTCTGCCTTGTTGCCAAACAGGTGGTCCTGATTTAAGGGAGCATCCAGTAATTTCGCTTTAACATGATCCGGCAAGGATTGCTCTTACGCCAAGCATGCCTTCTAAGTACAGACCCAGTTACCGCAGTCCTGCAAGATGCCTCTAGTGAATCAAAATCACACTGCAATGTATGTTTACCAACTTGTTCAGCAGAATGCATTAAATCCTGTAAATCCTTATTTTCAGCACAATCAGGAATCAACATAATTTTCTGTTTAAGCAATCCAATAATATGCAGCTGATACTTTTAACACATGAAACTGGCAATTCAAGGCCCTAATGGCCAAAGTTTCAGAAGTGTATACCTTCTTACCCCATCTATCCAGTGCCCTGGAGTCTCTATCAAACGGGGTAGGATTTTTGACAGTAGAAGCTTTAACGCCCTTGGGTCCCTGTGAAACTTTCAGGATCCGCAGTAGGATTTTTGAAAAGGAACTTGAGAGTCAGGAACCCTGTAATATCTATCAGGTTTTCTGGAAGCAGGAGGTAAAGAGTCAGGGGCCATGCTACACTCCGAAAAGGCATCATCAACAATGTCCAGTACAGGAGGTATAGCTAAAGGCCTGTGCTGGGGCAGGAGTAAGAAATCCCTAAGCCTCTTTTTAGAATCAGAGAAATCCTGACTTTCCCAACGAAAATGCTCCCTGAGAGTATGCAAGGTTTCACCAAAAGAGAAATCCTCTGGGGGGGAAGCAGAAGGAATAGAGTCCTCAGTATCAGAATCCTCATAGGTAGATAAGGGTAAATCCTGGTCATCAGAGGAAACAGAAATTTCAGAATCCTGGTCAGAAGTATCATAAGCAAACTCAGTCCTAGGTCTCTTAGAGGGGGAAGGTTGGCTTCCCCTGATTAAAGTAATAAGATATTCAGTCATTCTTATCATTTGTTTTTTTAGGCATAGAGGCCTGACCATGCGGTCTGGGCGTCAGTTTTCTAAGCATGGTTCGAGTTTTAGGCCTTGAAGAAGATGGCGTTAGTTTAATATGCAAGTCAGTAGGCCTGAATATACCCAGAAGCCAGTGCCTGCACAGCGGCTCCAGACCCATCCAAGGTAGAGACATCCGCAGGTTCCACAGTTGAAGAATCTCGCGGCATACCAGACTCTGAATGGGTCTCAGTAGAGGCCTGCGAATCTGAAGTAGTGGGTACGAGGGGCTGCAAAAGCGCCTCACTGAGTACCAGCGAACTGGGCAGCCTGTCTCTATCTTTGCATTTTTTCGGAAAGTCAGTAGTCGGATGGCTTACCGAAGACATATCAGGATAATTGAACCGAGCACCAAAATATCTAGAAGCGCAAATATACCGATGATGGACAGTTTGTGGTTTAAATAAGGCACAAAACCGACAGCGAGGTACGTCATGGTCAGGGCCTAGGCAAGGAATACAGTACGAATGAAAATCTTTATGAAGTATTTGCTTTCCACAAGAAATGCAGTTATTTACTTTTACTGACATCGGTTTAGAGCAAGAAAAAGTTTCCCCAATGGGGTACTTAGCTGTTAGGGAAGCTCCCCGATACCCCGGCCAAATTTCCCCAGTAGTATAAATACCACCTTGGGTCTCCCCTGAAAAGAGGCTACTAGTCTAGTGGGACTAAGGCCAACAAAGAATAAGTTTAGTAGTGCTGGCTGCAAAAAAAAAAAAAAAAAGTTACTAGAAAATGCAAATCAAAATCTTAACTATAACTGAGATACTGAACAGTATAACAGATAAAGAGAACTGAAGGAGGGATCTTTAGAAATGGAAATAAGAAATAAATGAAAGTTGTGGGAACAATACATGCAGAATAATGTTCAGAAGAAGGACTGAGATTTAAGGGAAGGCAGAAATTGAGCAGTTTATGTAATGGTGTAAATGATTATTAAAAAGAAAACATAGGAACACTACATGAAAGTAATGAAAATGTGCTATTACTTTTTTTTCTATTAACGTATGGTACTTGTCTCATTGTTTAATATGATTTAATAAAGATGCCTAAAAAATAGAAAAGCAAGTTATGTTTTGCAGACATTCCACCTGGCTGTGGAAATTTATGAGGGGTTTTGTACTACTAAAAATGGTTGCTTCTGTGCACGCATGCATATTTGCCTCTCACTAGGTTATAGTGCTCGTCAGAACAAGACAACTGGTAGCATCCTTTAGAAATAATTTTGCTGTCCTTCACTCAGTGTACAACTTAAAGCTTTGTTGTTGTGGTACTAGAAACAGACTTTTGTTCTTGGAAAGTATTATTTCTTATTTTAATCAGGTTCAGCTGCTCACATCACAGTGGTTTTGCTGCCAGATATCCAGTTAGGTAATTTCCTAGTAAAGACATTTTCATATTATTCATACTACAAAAGTTTTCACACATTTTCATTACTATCATTTCTTGGGAGGAATGCATGCACATTTGTATCTCACTACATCAGCTAACTTGTCAGAACAAATAGGTTGAGAACGTCCTTCAAAAATGATTTTGCTGTCCTACAGTCATTGAGCAACACAACATAAAGCCTATTACTGAGGCACCAAAAACCCAAGAAGGAATGATCAGGTACAACTGCTCACGTCACAGTATGGCCAGTTGGATGGTTGCTCAGTTTTCTAGCAAGAAAGTTTCATGACATTCATACTAACGAGGTTCCGTTTTCTTGGAAGTCTTGTGTACACATGCACATTCGTGTCTCACTATATCAGGGCATGTGTTGAAACAAATCAGTCAGTAACATCCTTTAAGGATGACTTTGCTGTTCTACACTGACTGTGCAGTGAGAAGCTTACTTCACACTCGTTTTGTTGCCAGACAAAAAGTTACATGTGCCTCTTATGTATCAGTTAGACAAATGAAATTTCAGAAGCATAAAAACCATTGTTATACAGACTTAACTATTAATACCTGGATTAACTTCTCTGTAACTTGCAATTCCATAAGCATTCACAATGTTCTGAAAACCAGAGGTAAATTTATTGGTTCGTATTAAGGTTGGAGGGGTTTCTGACGTTGGTAATCGATTCATGAATGAAGGAACAGTAGATCCACTTTTGCGCTTAAAAAAAAAGAGAGAGACTGTTATTCTTGACGCTTTTTTACCCAAAATATTTGCAACTTACCATTTTTAGAAATAGTTTAACTCTTAACATAAATGGATGAGTGATGAAAATCAGTCTGACATTTTCTGAATCCAAATAGACAATCTGCAATAAATGAAATCAGTAGCTTAGCATAACTGTTTGCCTGTGAACTAGGAAAGTAAATTATATACATGTGTATATAGATGTGTGTGTGTATAAACATGTACATACAAGATGTACATATACATGCACACACACACACATCTCCACATACATACATGCGGAAAGTTTAGAGCACTCAACTTAAGCAACATGTTTTTGATAGTTGGGAAGAAACTGAAGAACCTACAGAAAAAAAAGAGTTTTATGGAAAAATCCGTAATTAAAAACCATAATCAAAGTCAGGAATGAACCTCTTTTCATCAACTCCTAGCACCTTAACTCACAGATCAAGACATTTTTCTTAGAAGCAGATGATGCAACTCGGGGCCGATTACAGGAGTGATCCAGGCACATACCCAGGACCAACCAACCAATTAATTTAAAAAAGATTTATATTCAGCACTTTTAGGCATGTGCAGAACATAACACTCATTATCACGTGTTAGAATTTGATCACCATGCCTACCATTTGCACATGACCGGCACAGGTTAGTAACATTTTATTTTATTTATTTTTATGTAAAGAAATGCCTCTTTACTTCAAGAAAAATAGTCACTGATGATCCTATGCACAACACCACCACTACTTTCTGCTCACTGCATGCTCATGACTTGCTGGAAAGGCAATGAGCAGAAAGCCAGAGGATGTCAAACAGTATAGTGGAGAGAGCTGTAGGCCGCTGCAGAGAAGGTCACTGTAACATGAGGCAAGTATTTCCTTTTTGATATAACCTGCCAAGCAAACAGATTTATTGCTGATAGCAGAAATCAATACAGAACTGCAGGCTAACCTTCAATGAAAGCAGTGTGCTGTCTGCTCAGTTTAAAGTCTGGCTGCAGTTTGTGTGTGTGTGTGCGTGTGTAGAAAATGTGAAGTGTGTTATTTTCCAGACAACCCCCAACTTTTCTTCATATTTTGGTCTGTGCTTCATAAAATCTTTGGTTTTCTGGCAAGACACTGAGGATTGCAGCCAATGAATTGGGGTGCAGGAGATGGTGTTAATGAAAGCAACTGACCGTTTTGCTTATTTAAAGCCTAAATTCGCAAGATTGGTGTGTATCTGTATATGACAGACTGGAACATTTAGTCTCTGGTGACTGTATAAAACAATGTTGAAACTATTCCTGACTTCACCGAGTTTGCCTTGTATTGTGGTCTATACCTCAAATATATTTTCTGGCAAATCATTGAGGACTGCAATCACTAAACTTGTGAAGGGATTATCTGTTAATGAAAGCAATATACCCTCTTGACAATTTCTTATTCTAAAATCTAGTTTTATGGGACAAGTGCGTCTTTGTTTAAAACACACTGGAATACTGCTGAAACTGTTTTCACAGAATGTCCCTGACTGCCTAACAGTTTGGTTTTCTGGAAAATCATTGAGGACTGCAGCCACAGGCATTTGACTTTTCAGACTTCATATCCTTCAGAAAATACCAATGCAAAAACCATTACTCCAGCAAATTTTAAGTATACAAGAGCTATATTTAAAACCTGTCCCTGATTTTGGACATTTACCTCTGATTCTTGCAGTTATGGATGAAACCAACAAGCCTTGGTTATACGCTCAATTAACCATGAGGTGTTGTAAAACTTCTGTGCATTTATGTGACATAAGTTTGAGTATGAAACATTGAAATTACACAGCTTTCAAACTGTCCCTGACTTTGAATCACAAAGAATTAAAGTCAATAAATGAAAGACATATGACTTTCTTACTTCATAGCCCTTGTTAAGCTATTGCAAAAACTGTTATTTTGGCAACACTGAACATGTATGCTATTGCAAACACTTATTTTGGCAACTTTCCGAAGAAATCTGTCTAATTCTGGACATTCTTGCACTAAGAGTTTGAGATTATCTTTTTATCATAATTAGATGTGGACCAGTGTCGATAGCAAGTGACTAACTGCTGGGTGGTAGCTGTCTGTGGATGAAAGTAACCTGCTCTCGTTTGTGCATTTTAAACAGTTTGTTTTTACAGGGCTAGTGTGCATTTCAGTTAAACAAGCTAGAATACTCTGACTACTTTTTTGTATGACACAAACTTGAAATACATTTTTGTTGCGTCTTTCGGCTTTTGCCAGTTAGGGGTCGCCACAGCGGAACTCCGGTCCGCTAATGACTGGCAGTTGATTTTTACGTACCGAGTTGCCAGCCCTGACGCACAACCTTCAACGAAGGTACGCCCATTCACGCATGTCTCCACGCAGAAGACGCTCTTAGCTGAGAGTCGAACCGGACAGAATCTTACTGTGAGGCGACAACGCTACCATTATTGCTTCAATAATTCTTTCTTAATCACTAGTAGATATTTGAGTTATGCAAAGCAAACAATGGAGCTATAACTGCTGGGTGTGGGGACAGTCGGTGAAGACAAGTGTACATTATAAAATACTTTACTGTGGCATTTTTCTGTTGGACATGCGAGGTATATCCAGCAGTCACGTGGCTGTAAATGATGGGTACAGACAATGATGGATTATAAAGGCAGCAGTTTGAATGGTCTTAAATTAAGAAGGAAAATCTAAATGAGCATGAGCATAAATGCAGGATTCCCCCCAAAAAAGTGTGTGCGCGTTGGTGGGATACCCATGGTTTGAAAACCAACCAGGGCCCAAGGTGCATTTAATCCACTACCAATATTACCACTGTATATATGGTCTTGGATAACTGATCCATTAAAAAAACAATTGTTCAAAATTGCAGCTATACTTGCCAGCAACTTTAACTTACCAGCATCATTATCCTTAACTTTACTACAGCCATAGAAAGTAGGACAGGGTGGTAACTTTAGTTGTAATTAAGTCAGCGATATATGCTCAAGTATTCCTATAAAGTACAGTTGTGTACACTTACCATAAATGTAGATGTTCAAGTGTATTCACTGTTGCAGTCATTACATTTGGGTAATCTGCTGGCAGGTTGCCCTCAGTCGTCCTGAATTCCAAAGTCTTGGGTCCTGCGTCGGTTGCTGTCTCCTCTTCCATGACATCAGGTCGTCAGGGGTATAAAACATGCAGCCGACGCCATTTTCTTTAGTTTTTCTTGCCCCAATGTCAGGTGCCCCCAAAAAGGTAGCAAAAATATGTATGCGCTAAATATACAGAACCAACTGATATTGCCAACATCCTGGCAGATAGGTTCAGCGCTAACTTTACCCCCGTCATCCCCTAAAGGGCCCATCTCTATACCAGAAAAATGCAAAGTTCCTGCAATCACGGCTGCACAGGTAAGAAACACATTATCCAAAGCCAAGAACACAGCATCCATGGGACCTGACGACATCCCAGGCTGTGTTCTACATGAACTACAGAATGAACTGGCACCCCACCTAAGTACCATGTTCAATCATAGCCTCACCTCAGGCTATGTGTCTACTAAATGGCACACAGTGACAGTTATCCCACTCCACAAAAGGGGAGCCACCACAGACCCTGGAACCTACCGCCCCATTAGCCTAACGAGTCTGGTCTGCAAGGCTATGGAATGTATCATCAGGAACTTATAAACAATGACATTGGTAATCTCCAAACTCAGGACCCCACCCAGATCGGGTTTGTAAAAACAGATCATGTCTCCTAAACCGGATAGACTTCTTTGAAGCAGTCACCAAAGTCGTAGATGAGGGTAAGGTGGTTCACACAGCCTATCTAGATCTCGCCAAGGCTTTCAACACCATCCCCCACTCTGGAATTATAGATAAACTCACTAAACTAGGTATAACTCCCTATATCACAAGATGGGTTGCCAACTGGCTCACTGAAAAAACCCACACTGTGAAAGTAGCAGACTCCAAATCCAACTTCAGACCAGTGCCAAGTGGAGTACCACAGGGTTCAGTCCTGGGTCCTCCCCTGTTTGGTATCTACTTCTCTGAAGTACAGGCCAACACAAAAGGTCTTTGGCTAACGAAGTTCGCAGATGACTGCAAACTAGGAGCCATAATCAAAACTCCAAAAGATGTGGACATACTACAAAAGGGCCTTGCTGAGACAGATGCCTGGTGTCAAAGCCATGGCCTCAAGCTCAATGCCAAAAAGTGCATTGTCATGCCTTTTGGTAAAAACTTAGTACCCATGAACTACCACATATGCGGTAGTTTACTTAACACTGAAAGTGTGATAAGAGACCTTGGGACACAGGTGGACAGTAGTCTCTCTTTTGATAATCACATCGCCACAATAGTCAGGAAATCCTACGTGGCACACCTCTTCACAAAAGGTTTCTCATCCAGGAAAAAAAGAGGTCATTGTTCCCCTCTACTCCTCACTCATTAGACCCATTATAGAGTACAGTGACCCTTTTGGTATGTACCTCACAAGACATCTACAACAACTGGAAAGGCCACAGAAATACCTCCCAAAGAGGATTAGCGGCCTCAAACAGATGCCCTATGCAGACCATCTCAAAAAACTGCAGCTTTACTCCGTTGCATATCGCCTACTCAGAGGCGATCTCTGCCTAACACACAAAGCTATGTCAAACCCAGAGCTTTTAGACATGCTCCACTTAAAGAAATCCCAATTCCTACAAGCTACACGGTCTAGGGACCTAAACCTTGTCACCACAATAAAACAGAACATGCTGGAGAGATAGATTCATGTCCCATTTTCTGTTTCAGCAATCCCATAACATGTTGTTGATACTTGAGCATATGAAATTGAAAGTTTATGGCCCTAGCTGCCAAGGTTGCAGATGCATAAACCTTTTTTCCCCATTTGTCCAGTGCCCTTGAATCTGTCAGAGGGGGTAGGATTTTTTGCTGTTGAGGCCTTAACTCCCTTGGGACCCTATGAAATAGTTTCAGGATCAGCAGCAGGGTTTCTAAATAAAAATTTACGTGAGTCAGGGACCCTGTAATATCTGTCAGGCTTGATGAGAGCCGGAGGTAAGGAGTCAGGGGTCAAGCTCGACTTCGAAAACACATCATCCACAATGTCTAAAACAGGGGGAATGGCTAAAGGCCTGTGCTGAGGGAGAAGGAAATCCCCGAGCCTCTTTTTTTGATTCTGAGAAATCTTGACTCTCCCAGTGAAAATGCTCCCTCAAAGTATGCAAGGTTTCTCCAAATTAATAATCCTCAGGAGGTGATGCAGATGGTATAGACTCCTTTGCATCAGAATCCTCATAGGGAGGTATAGATAATTCCTGATCAGAAGAGGAATCAGAAGAAATAGAAACCTGATCTGAAGATTCATAATCAGTGTCTTGCCTAGGCCTCTTATCTGGAGGGGAATGGGAACCCCTGATCAATGTAATAAGGTCTTCAGCCATTTTGATAATTTGTTTTTTAGGCATAGAGGCCTGGGCACGTGGCTCATGCATCTGTTTTTTAGCTTTAGAAGTTGCTTTTGTCTTTGCTTTTGCAGCTGTCGTCGGTTTGATATACAAATGATGAGGCCTGAAATCACCCTCAGAAGCCGGTGCCTGCTCAGTGGCTCCGGACCCATCTGAGGGAGATACATCCGTGGGTCCAATACTTTGAGTATCTCGCGGCATGCCGGACTCCACATGGGTGTCGGTAGAGGCCTGCGACTCGAAAGTAGCGAGTATCAGGGGCTGCGAAAGTGCCTCACGGAGTACCAGCGAACCGGCAACTGGCTTAGGAGCAGCTTTGTCTTCGGTTTTGGACCTCAACTGTCTATCGCTGTCCTTTTCTTTGCGTTTTTTATGTACTCCGGTAGTCTGATTGCTATCCGACGACATTTCTGGGTAGTTAAATCAGTTTCCAAAATACTTTGAGGCAAAAATATACAGACGCTTAATAGTGCGTTGATTAAATCTAGCACAAAACCGACAGCCAAGCACGTTGTGATCAGGGTCTAGGCAAGGAATACAGTATAAATGGAAATCCTTATGAGGTATTTGCTTCCTACAAGTAATAGAATTAACTTTTTCTGACATCGGTATGGAGCAAGAAAAAAGTTTCCCCAACGGGGTACTTAGCTTTAGTGAAGACTTCGGTTCTGAAACTCAAACTCGAATAGTTCAGGAGTCGGCCGACCGGCACTTGCGAAATGCTTCTGCTTCGGGCACCGTGGGGCAAGAAAGACTAATGAAAATGGCGTCGGCTGCATGTTTTATACCCCTGATGACCTGACGTCATGGAAGAGGAGACAACAACCGACGCAGGACCCAAGACTTTGGAATTCAGGCCGACTGATGGCAACCTGCCAGCAGATTACCCAAATCTAATGACTGCAACAGTGAAACACGAAGAACATCCTTTATTGCAGAGGTGAAACAAAAACGCAAATGTAAGCTCAGACTGCAGCAGCACTTTAGAAATATTGGGAATGTTCAATTCAAAAGCCTATTAAACAAACATTTTGATTTACATCACTCTTTCCAGCTTATTTAAAAGCTACTGTTCTAGACAGATTTTTAAAAACTTTATTGGTGGTAAATCAATACACAGCTTACTGTTATTTGGGGCCTAAACTTCTATGTACAGTGCAATGAAAAAGTGTTTGCCCCCTTCCTGATTTATTTTTTTTGCATGTTTGTCACACAAATGTTTCAGATCATCAAACAAATGTAAATATTAGACAAAGATAACCCAAAAAAAACACAAAATGCAGTTTTTAAGTGATGATTTTACTTAAGGAAAAAAAAAACTAATCTAAACCTACATGGCCCTATGTGAAAAAGTAATTGCCCCTAAACCTAATAACTGGTTGTGCCACCCTTAGCAGCAGCAACTGCAATCGAGCATTTGCAATAACTGGCAAGGATTCTTTCACATCGCTGCTGAGGAATTTTGGCCCACTCTTTGCAGAATTGTTTTAATTTAGCCATATTGGAGGCTTTCAGAGCATGAACCGCCTTTTTAAGGTCATGCCACAGTATCTCAATTGGATTCAAGTCCAGACTTTGACTAGGCCACTCCAAAACCTTAATTTTGTTTTTTTTAAGCCATTCAGAGGTGGACTTGCTTGTGTGTTTTGGATTGGTGCCCTGCTGCAGAACTCAAGTGCGCTTCAGCTTGAGGTCACGAACTGATGGCCGGACATTCTCCTTCAGGATTTTTGGTAGAGAGCAGGATTCATAGTTCCATCAATCACAGCAAGTCGTCCTTGTCCAGAAGCAGCAAAGCAGCCCCAGACCATCACACTACCAACCACCATGTTTGACTGTTGGCATGATGTTCTTTTTCTGAAATGCTGTGTGACTTTTACACCAGATGTAACGGGATGCACACCTCCCAAAAATTTTTTTTAATCAGTCCACAGAATATTTTCCCAAAAGTCTTGGGGATCATCAAGATGTTTTTTGGCAAAAGTGAGACGGGCCTTTAGGTTTTTTTTGGTCAGCAGTCGTTTTCGCCTTGGAACTCTGCCATGAATGCCATTTTTGCCCAGTCTCTTTCTTATTTCAAAATTCAAAAATTGCTGCCTTTGGTTGGGAGGGTGGCCTAATGGTTACAGTGTTTGCCTTACAAACACAAGGTGCAGGGTTTGAGTCTCACTAGGGAAAATTGGCTAAGCTTAAAATGGCTCGCAAGGGCAGTTAGCTTAGTACTAACCTATGAACCTACCTATGAATATTATGGTTGAGTCATGAACACTGACCTTAACTGGGGCAAGTGAGGCCTGCTGTTCTTTAGATGTTGTTCTGGGTTCTTTTGTGACCTCTTGGATGAGTCATCGCTGTGCTCTTGGGGTAATGTTTGTAGACCGGCCCCTCCTGGGAAGGTTCACCACTGTTCCATGTTTTTGCTATTTGTGCATAATGGCTCTCACCTGTTTTTCGCTGGAGTCCCAAAGCTTTAGAAATGGTTTTGCAACCTTTTCCAGACTGATAGATGTCAATTACTTTATTTCTCATCTGTTCCTGAATTTCTTTAGATCGCGGCATGATGTCTTCCTTTTTCGGATCTTTTGGCCTACTTCACTTTGACAGGTTCTATTTACGTGCTCTCTTGATTCAACAGGTCTGGCAGTAATCGGGCCTGGATGTGGCTAGTGAAATTGAACTCAGCTTTCCCAAAACTGCGATTAACCACAGTTACTTCATGATTTAACAAGGGGGGGCAATTACTTTTTCACATAGGGCCATGTAGGTTTGGATAGTTTTTTTTTTCCTTAATAAATAAAAGTATCACTTATCTTTGTTTAATATTTGTCTATTTAAATTTGTTTGAGGATCTGAAACATTTAAGTGCGACAAACATGCAAAAAATAAGAAATCAGGAAGGGGGAAAATACTTTTTCATTGCACTGTAACTGAACTGTGAAACTACTTGGAAATAGCTTAATAGGTTCTTCTCTGTTACTGGATTGTTTTAATCATTTTCCATTGTTCTTTCTATAATCCATGATTGCTCGGCTAAAAGGCAAGGAATTTTAATAATTTTTAATGAATATGCAATCATTAGTCATTGGATTTATACCAACAACCATATTTAAATACATCAAACACAAACATACTAAGACAACCTAAATAATACTCACTTTATACTGTATAAATTAAAACAAGTCAGCATTTTATTCAAACAAAATTTCTTTTAATACTTGTTACAATTCCAGTCCTAAAAGCCTAAGGAAAAAAATGTTTTTCTGAAACAAAAGTATGTGGAGAAGTGCTTGTTCTACTATCTCTGTACATTAGTTGATAATGGCATTTAGGATCAGTATTTTACTAAGGAAGCAGTGATCTGCTTTCAAACTCGAAGGCCATCTATATATCTCTGGGTTATGTGTGCCGGCAACTGAGGCAGCATTGTAGAGAATGCCCTGTATAACAGTATATCAGTGAGTATGCAGCTATATGCTTATCCTCACTAGGCAAAATAGACTTGCTGCCGCTGTACCTGAAACACATTTTTCTTCAAGGTTTACAGGAAATATTTCTAACAGTGGGCATTCTAAGCCTAATATGCACTAGTACTTGGACTAAGTATTCAACTTTCCATACGAGTTTCTCAACAGTCATCACATAGCTTCATAGAGCCTTGGAACAACTAGTGTGTTACGTCCCACATAGGCAGTTACTGGACATAAGCCATAAAGGTGACATATGCGCACACCATCCTCAGAACTGAAGCTCCAGGAGGAGAGAAAGTTCAAGGAATTGAGAGTCAATACATCAAAGAATCTTGAGAAGTGGGGAAGGGGGATGGGAGAGAATACTGTAACAGAGAATAGGAGGACATCCATAGTTATAGTAAGTTCTTACACAACTATTCTGTGTCCTTGTATTCATCTGTGGCCGTATTCTTACATGAGGGAGAGTACCAAAGCTCATGGAAAGAGGAAGGTGGAGTTAGCAGATGAATATTTCAGGAAGCTTTTTCATGGCTCTGGCAAACCCGGGCCTAAATATAGAGATTGAAACCAGCTTGTAATGTTTGGTAATGGTGTGGACAGAGGTCCAGATGGCCGCCTGTAGGATAGGTTTGGTGTCCAGCCTTTTGAGAAAGGCATCAGAGGAGGCCACTGCTCTGGTGGTGTGAGCTTTGACTGAGCATTGAGGGGGTTTCCTATGGTAGGCATAAGCAGAAGGTAATGGTTTAGGAATCTAGTTAGAAATGGTGTGTTAAGACACAGGTAGTCCCAGAACTCTGGGATGGAATGAGATAAATAGATGGTCTGATTTCCTAATAGATTTAGAGTTGTCTGTGTATATAAACTGTGTGCAAAAACCTTCTCCCTAGTGTATTGTGGAGAAGGGAAAAAGGATTGGTAGGTGGATAGTCTGGTTTAAGGACAACTCATTAACCAGTTTGGGCATAAAGGTGGGGTTGGTGCAAAGAGAAACTCCGTCTTTGTGGAAGATTAAAAAGGGTGGAGAAGCCATCAGGCACTGGAACACAGAGACCCTTCTGGTAGAAGTTATGGCTAGTATCAAGACAGTTTTCCAGATCCAGTGTTTTAAGGGGCTAGAGGAAGATGGCTCGAAGGATGCAAGGGTCAGCTTCCCTAGCACAAAGTTTAGGTCCCAGGAAAGTGGTACAGGCCTTCTGGGAGGTCTAACATGGAGGACACCTTTGATGAGCTGTTTGGCCTCAAATCTAGAAGCTAAAGGGGGAAAGAGGCAGACATGCAGAAATGGTTTAACAGCTGTGCTTTTACAGATGAATAAGCTAGGTCAGAATAAAAAAAAAACTCATGAAAGAACCAGAGGAAGATCCACCATTAATGGGTCCTGGTTACGAGAAAGACACCACACTAAAAATCTTTTCCATTTGGATAGGCAAGATTTCCTGGTATTGGGTTTCCTAGCTTCCTGCAGGATGTGAAGCACGTCAACAGAGAAAAGGTGTCTAAAAGATATCAGGGCTCTATCACCCACAGTCAGCTGTAGAGTTGCCAAGTGTGGGTGGATGAGGGAGCCCTTGTGTTGTGAGAAAGTCCCCTCTGAGATAACTTGTGATGACTGCCGTTGGCTAGATGCAGGAGAAGGGGGAAGCAATGCTGTTTTGGCCAACAGGGAACCACCAGCAAGATTTTTGGTTGTCCTGCTGAATTTTCAGCAGGACTTTCAGAATGAATGGAAGGGGAGGGAATGCATGCAGAAACTTCCCCTTCCAGAATTTTGATAGAGCGTCCACTTTCCATACCAGGGGATGAGGTTCTCTGGCACAAAATCTTGGAAGTTGTCTATTCAGAGGGGAAGCTAACGCATCTATTTCACATCCTTGTGAAGCATCCAATCGTGGACCTGTGTTGTGGATCTGCTCAAGGTGTCTGCCATAAAGTTCTAACTGGAGGGAATGTAGACCTCCTGCCGAGAAATCTGGAGTTGGAGGGCTAGCTCCTAAATCTGTAAAGCTAATCTGCACAGGAGGTAGGATTTGCCCCCCCCCACTTGTTCACTAACAGAGAACAGTCACATTTGTCTGTGTAGATCCTCAACCGACCTGTGTTGAGAAGAGACTGAAAGGACTGAGGAGCTAGAATCAATGCCTTCATCTATTTTACATTAATGTGGTCTTTTTTCTGAGAGGGACACTATTGCACTTGTACAGTATGGGGGCCCAACGCAGTCCCCCCCCCAACCTGTATCTGAAGCATGTGTGTGCAAGTCTTGAGTTGGGGGCAGAGGTGGATGGGAAGTCCCAGGTTGAGGGATATTTATCATATCTACCACAGAAGCTTCTTCTTTAAGCAAGGTAGGACCGGGATTTGAAATCCCAGAGGGTGGGCATGCCATGTCCATACCAACTTCAGGAACCACCAAAACATCCTCATATGAAGCCTTGCCAGAGGCAGCATGGGTATGGTGGAAGCCATCAGTCCAAGGATCTTGAGAAATTACCTTGCTGTAAAGAGCTGCAGGGGAAGGAGAGGATATCTGAAAAGGTCTGTCAGAGCTCCTGTGTCTTTTGAGGTGGAAGGGACACTATCATTCTGTCTGTCTGGAATCTGCACGCCAGAAAAACATGATCTTGGGATGGGGTAAGGGCAGATTTTTTTAAGTTGATTGTGAATCCTAGTTGTTGTAGGATGACAACAACTGAGTGGAGGTTGCTCTGCAGTTCCTCTGGAGTGTTTGCCTGGAACAGGTCGGCCAGGTAAAGGAAAATTTGAATGCCTTGGAGTCTGCAGAATGCGACTTCTGGAGCTAAGCATTTTGTAAAAACTCTTGGGGCTGTAGAAAGACCAAATTGCAAGGCCAAAAACTGAAAGTGACATGACGCCACATAGAAACGAAGACATTTCCTGAACTTGGGATGAATGGGAATATGCACATAGTGATGCCTATGGATGTCAGACAGTCCTATGGGAGATTGGGGAAACAGGGTCTGAAGGGTGAGCATTTTGAAGGAGGGTACCTTTAGGAAAGTGTTGAGGAAGGAGATATCTAGGATGGGTCTTCAGGACCTTCCTTTCTGGGTACTAGGAACATGAGGGAGTAAAATTTATTTTATATTTGTTTACCGGGATGGTCAGACTGGATGCAGGTCCTTTTTCAGCTGAGGTCCGGGGAGAAAAGCTCCACATAATCATATAGACAATAATCAATGTTTAACAGGCAATACACAATATTTACAGAATAGTATAACATAATGCAACAATCTTTAGTTGACATTGGTTTCTTGGGATATTTAGTACATTATACAGTAATCATCTGGTTTGCAACACTCACAGCAATAAAGCACCAACAAGAAATTACATTAAATCAGTGATGACAAGTACTCTGGTGAATAGATAGATAGTTTAGCATAAGGATTTACATTGTAAGATGCCTTGTACAGGTTTTTGTCTTTGGTTTGTACTTAATGATAAACAGTACAGTGCTGATGAACTATTGCTTGGTAAGTGGCCTAACAATATCTGATGTAACTAGATCTACTTCTTCTAACAGGTCCTGGTGTTGCACTTCGGCATCTGCCAATTGGTAATTTGATGGAGTGAAACAGCTAAGTAGAATTGTAGTAGATGTTGAAGTAAAGTGGAATGGAATGGAGGGGGACTGGTGGATATTATAGATCAAGTAGAAGCCTGTTCCTTTTTGATGTGTGGGCACTGGTTGTATGGTTCCCTGTTCTAGCAGGTCTGTCAATATTTGGGGGAAAGAGGGGTATCTATTCTGCTGGTGGTTGTGGGATACCCCTCAAGTGAGGCACAGTGTGCCATGCCACAAAATATCCGTCTTTTATGATGTACAAGACCCAGGCATCTTGTGTGATGGATTTGCAGGCTGGAAGGGCAGAGGGGAAAAAAGGGTAATGCAAGGAAGTCCTGAGGAGTCAAAAAGAACCTGCAAGGTCAGCAAAAGGCTGCTTATGTTGGGGGGGGGGGCTGAGAAGTGATTATCTTTCTTGCTCCCCTTGGAGGGCTGGATTTGCCTCCAGATGAAGACCTGTTTGGAAGGGTAGCTCCTGTGGAACTTGGGAAATGGTGAGACCAGGATGTGCTAGAGTTCTTTTAACTCTTTGCTCTTTCCCTGTAGTGACTTGAAAAGATCATCTGAGGCCTTACCAAATAATGTAGAATTTTCAAAGGGAGCATCCATAAGCTTTGCCTTGATCGACTCAGGGAAAGATTGAAGCTTTATCCATGGAAATCTTCTCAACACTGAGGCATAGGCAGCAGCCATACAGGTAGCCCTCAACAGTATCACAGCTGCATTTTACTGAGTGACAGGCCACCTGAGAAGATACAGCAATTAGGGAAGAAGCCAAGGCCTTATTTTCTGAATTAGGCATGTCAAACAATTTTAGATAGCTATGACACAAGTTCCAGGGAATACTTGGTCATACGTGTTTGGTAGTTCAAAGCCCTAAAGGCTAGGGTAGCTGAAGTGTAGATTTTCTTCCCCAACCTCTCTAGTTGTCTACTGTCTTTGTCAGAGGGAAGGACAGAAGTGGAAGGAAGGGACCCTGAAGCTTTGTCTGAGGACATAAATGACAGAGGGGTCAGCAACAGGGGCCTTAAAGAGGAAGTTGCTGTCTTGAGGGACTTTATAGTATCTATCCAGCTTCTTAGGGGCTGGAGCCTGAGATTCAGGATGTAGGGAAGCAGAAGCAAAGGCATCCAGAAAGGCAGGAATAACCAGTAGGATAGCTGAAGGGCTGGGGGTTTCCACCTGGAGGAGGCTGTAGTACCTCTTCTGAACATCTGACATTTGAGTGCTGCCCCACTTGAAGTGGTCCCTTATTTTTAAAAGGGTTTCCTCAAATGAGATTTTCTCCATAAGAGTCCATCCCATTAGAGTCTTCCTCAGGGGAGGCAAAATCTAATGGTGAAGGAATTTGTGAGAAATAGGCTAGTGAGTCACTGTCATCACCTGATGAAAGTTCTTCCTCTGATGTAGGCTGTTGTCCGACCCTTTTTTGGGGCGAGGTAGGTCAGGACAGAGGAAGAGCAGGGGACCCAGCAGTAGGCCTCAATGACATGAAAGCCTTGAATGATTTTGGGGCAAAATTTTGCCACTCTTTCTGGGGGTCTGGGGGAGAGGAAGGATGCTTAGTTTTTTGTTTTTTCTTAGCAGGCATATCCTTCTGATGTAAGCTTGGGGGTTCAGACATTGGCCTGCATTCAAGTATGTCCAACTAGACTTCTTCCCTCACCAAAATCTGCGTGATTTCCCAAGGACCTTCTGACAGAATAAGCCTTGGTTCCCCCGTGGACATCTGTACCAGATGTTTGTGAGGCCTCTCTGGATGTGCTGGCATCTGGGCCTAAGGCAGCCTGGAAAAACAGGCTTAGCCTGAAAATCCAGATCCAAAGCAGAATACATCTCCAGCTATCATGCACCTCGGGAGAGACGCAGCTGAAGTCTTGGGCCTATGCGTTTTTGCCTTCTGCTTCATGGTAAGCTCAGTCGTCAGACCGGAGAAACCCTCCATCACACTTTGGCAGGAATTTTCAAGCACTGGTTCTCAGCTATATTGTAAGGGATGAAAGTCTACTCCAAAGAGTCTTGGGGATGAATAAATGGCAGACAGAACAGTTCTTATGGTCATGGTGGGGCCCAAGACAAAAAAGACACAGAGTGACTATCTTTGTGTGGAATCTGCATTCCGCAATCACAATTCCCTTTCTTGGATGTCATTAACTCAAGGGAAAAAGGGTACAGCAGCAAAAGACACAAAAGGCTCCCCAACAGGGCACTTAACAGTCAATTCCAGCAGTAGAGCTATGTCCGGGACTGGCGATCCAACTGGTGGCAAAGAAGGCTTGAGGATGGTGTGCACATACGTCACCTTTATGGCCTATGTCCGACAGCTGCCTACGTGCGATGTACCACGCACCTTACAGTAGTAAGAGACTGCGGTATACTGGTCAACATCAGGTCGCCTAAGCAGGCAACTCCTTCATGTAAAGAATATTGCAACAGATAATAGGAGGACATTACATGGGTTAACCGCACTTCAATGACAATTTTTTGGCAGTAACAAATGCCCCAGTGGTTAGATGATCAAAGGCAGCATTTACTAAAGTATTGAAAATCGAATGCGAGGTAAGTGGGACTATGTACTAATGCTGAAACTGAGTGTGTGCATGGACTAGTGTTTGCAGGTTGGGTTACGCGAGGGCTAGGGAAGGGAACAGATGTGTCTGACAGGCACACACACGCGCACACACACGCACACACACGCGCACACACACACGCGCACACACACGCACACACACACACGCACACACACACACACGCGCACACACACACACGCACACACACACACACGCGCACACACACACACACACGCACACACACACACACACACACACACACGCACGCACACACACACACACACACACACACACACACACACACACACACACACACACACACACTTGGTGTTTGCATGCATGTCAATTTGTCTTTAGTGGTAATGTGAGAGGAAATGGTGTTTAGTAACCTAATGTGTAAGGCTAGTGTAAAGGGTAGGGGAAGGGCTAGCATATGAGTAAGGTGGTGCAAGAGGCTGTATACGTATGAGCTAAACCTTCCACTGCCCATATATGGCAATATGTAGATAAGACATACTCTTCATGAAATCCTTGAATACAGCAGAAAGATCAATTTTAATCCAAGAGTAATTGAGGCTGCTAGCTCTGATCTTTAAAACACCACCAAAATGAAAACAGATACATTTGCTTTGACACAACTGGATAACCAACAATGTCAACCTGACTGTTATAACACACACTACTGTACAGAAATTAAAGTCACAAGTCCAACCATTATGTTAAATCGTACATTTTGCAAATATTAATATGCCCTACTAACTACTAGCATTACTTGACAATACTTAATGACATATGTTAATAAAAAAATACTAAATGACATACATGGGTGACAGTGGATACTACTACTACCTCAAAGCATGAGCTTGTCCTGTTTGATTCTCTGCTGGGATGCCTTGTGTGTGGAGTATACCTGTCTTCTTTGTGTCAGTCTGGGTTTTCTTTGGGTGCTCTAGTTTTCTCCAACATTCCAAAGATATGTGGTGGGTAGACTGGTGAATTCTAAATTGTAGTCAAGTGTCACTGCATGTATACTATCAAAGAAAAGCCCATCAATCTACTTACATTCTTACCTTGTCTAGTAAGCTCAGTGGATGGCAATGGCTATTAATGGGGTAGTTGGCTGTGTCAAGCATGGATAGATGGAATGACACACTTACATACTCACTTTACTAACACTTTTAACTATCACTTCATGTCTTCTCCAAGTTACTGTAAACTCTTTCAATTCACTTAACCCTCTTATGCAGGCTCTCATAACAACTGCCCTACATTGCAAGTACCTTTCCTTACTCCAGTAGCTCTGCTCCTCAAACTTTCCACTCACATAAGCTTAACTCCAATAAGCAATCTCATCTATCCCCCCTCCCATTTTTCCTTGTATTCCTCTTACCTATGCCACCATTATTTTCTGCATAATGCACAACATAATGCTAGGTATAAAAGTTTTATTTAGTTCAGTCTGTCACTGTAATGATGCACCCATAGGTTATAAGACACAACGGCACCTTATTTTACACTGCTGAGATATTCAGTGTTGCAGTACATTGTTGAACTTGCAATGATATAATGTTGCAGTACTGGATAATTTTTGGCACGGATTGCACCTGAAAAGGAACTTCAAACAAGTATACTCACCTGGATGACAAATGTAAAACAAAACAAACTAAAAATAAAGCCTTGACTGCATCCCAGACAATCTGGGTTCAATAAGCAGCTCAAGTACTAAAACAGCGGTCAGTGAGAAGGTAAGAAGGAGCAGAGGACACGCATCCCGGAAAAAAGGGACTGGTGGTTCCAGTTCATCCATTAAAGCCAATGATGTGAAAGTTTGCCTAGCAACCCAGTACAGACAGACTACGGATGTGGACCTCTCTCCTACCAAGCTGGTTACTGTAGTTCAGTGTGTTTGTATCGTCTCTGTGTCTGTCACTGTAAGGATGCACATTTAAGACGGAGGCACTGCAAATCTCCATGTTGACATGGCTGCTCATTCAACCACCAGGATGTGGCACTAAGGACCCATACAAGACCCTAGATGTACCCTAAATGAATACCTCTGTCATTAGATACCACCATTCAGAAGAAAGTAAAGCTGGAATTAGCATCTGCTCAACACGGAAGGTACTGCCCAACAGACCAGTAAGACAGATGATAGTTAGCAAATATTAGGGACCCCTCAAAAAAGAGTGTGTGTGCAACTAAGGCCTTTATTAATAATCTGGCACAGATAATCCAAAACTGCAGGAACACGGACAGTAAAAGGATGCAGTCCTTCAGCAGCAGTCCAAATAGAAAATCAAGTCCATGTACTTGTGCAAATTTTGTTAGTATTTGGTCTCTACACTGAAGTATAGATCTGGACCACCCTACAGGTGTATGCAGAATCTCTAGCCATTAACAGAAATGGGGTGACTATAATGTTAGACATGTGGAGTGAAGACCTGCATGATGTTTGCCAGAAGGATGGTGACACTAGGATCATTAACAGCCTGGGATGGACAGCTTCTTCAGAAACTGAAGTCTAAACAGGAGGAAAAACACTTGCTGGAACCAAAATGTCACGGAGAATGACCTTAGCCTTCAGCTGTAAGGCCTTCTGAATAAACTACAATATCAGATGAAAAGGAAGAAAGGCATATAATAACCCTGGGGTCCACTTCCAGACAAGTATATCGCTGGGACATTCCCTCTAAATGGGAAAATGTGAGAGGAAGTCATGTATTTGGTGCTGACAGTGATTCAAACAGGTTAGACAAGGTTTCCTCAGCAGCTTTCACGCTACAGCTGGGATGATGGGCCACTCATGTAACAGTAGTCATCAACTGAGTCTATTTGGCTTTCCCAGGAACAAGATTCACAATTATAAATCAACTGGAAAACATGGTCATCCATTTGCATACTCTCATAGCTCCTTTACAAATGTGCTGAAAGCACAATTCCCCTCCTGCTTGTTTACATACAATACCATTGGCATGTTGTCTGTGTGGATGCAAATGTATCCTGGGGTTTGTATTCCTGAAAGGCCTGGAAGGTGAAAACAATTCTCATCTCCAAAATGTTTATGTGCCAATTGGTCTCCATATATGATCATACACTTTGGACTGTCTAGTCCTGAAAATGCCCCTCACCTTAGGGAACTGTTTCTAGTGATCTTTTCTACAGAAGTGGGAGGGAGAAAGGAATTCCATCTGGGAAGACACCTTTAGCTATACTAGAAATCTTTGTAAGAAATTACACCAAATCTTCACATCACTAAACATTTTTTTAAGTAATGAGGCAAAAAATTATTTCAGTAACAAAGCACATAACTACAATAACTTACCGAACCATCCTCAAGTGATCGTCGAAGTAAAGGTAAATCTGCTACAGGACACCAGACCTCAGCAATAAGGCACTTATTGGTGACATCAAAACTGCACATGTTAAGTATGTGATAAATGGCTTTCATCTTTTTCACCTGTATAACCCAGGTATAGATAGATTCCGATGCATTGCACAACACCAGTCGCAAGTAATCTTCTGTTCTAATCAGCACCTTTAAGAAATTCAGCACATTAAAATTACAGCACCATGCCATGGTTTGTTCCATGCCATTATTATCCAATAAATTCAACTATATCTAAAAGTAATAGCAACATCAACAGTTTTGTTAAAGAAGCTCTTTACATTAAGCACATTATTCCTATGAAATAAAGTCTTTATAATCTGTGAGCATCCTTACTGGCCTACTCACGAACTTGGCTTTTAAATAGACCAATTTTTCTAGTTATTTTTAACAGTACAGGATGGACCTGAGTATGGAAGCCTGGTAAAAAGTCCTTAAAACTTACAACACCAGTTGATTTAACTGATGTACAAAACTATGAAGATAAGATTTCAATGTAGCACATTAGTACTTCTAGTCAGAATTACACTATGAACTCACGAAGAAGACTATTTCAATAGAAATACAGTTGTACATGAAGTTATAAATTGTAGATGTTTACTGATGCAGGAATGTTAACTCATAGGACTTCTGCTGTAGGAGGACCAACTTCTAGAGCTTTACACCGTTCACTGTCATAGTGGAGTGAACACCATCCCACCTGGATGTCAGGATCCCTATGTCATAACAGAGATGTTCACCTGCACCATCTATAGTTATGTCTTACCTCTGTGAGTAACAGGGGTCTGGCAGAAGCCGGAACACTAGACATTGAGATGGCAAATATCCAAAGGGATGACAGCTCATTCTCCAACCACTAACTGGAGACACTTTGTAGGATCGAGAGAAAGAAAGTCATGGAGAGACAGACAAATGGGATGCAACAAAAAAGGTGATTGGGTACCCCCAACCTCAGAATGATTAGCAGAAATGAGACAGTGAGGCAGAAGGAGGGAAATATTACTGCAGTCAACATACTCAACATTTACCATTATGGTAAGTTCCTACACAACTGCATTACACTCTCTGTATTGTCTAATGTTGCAGTAGTGCCAACTCTTTGGAAAATTCACAGAGTTTACAGAGTCTAAGGTGGCAATGTACACAAATGGTTTGTAAGAGCTCTAGTAAACTGGCCATAGCAAACACTGTCTTGGTTCTGCAGGTAACATCCAAGATGTAGTGATGGGAAATGGTGGGGACAGATGACCATGCAGCTGCCTCCAAGACTGCCGGGATGCTGCCCCCTCCCCTCCAAATGAAAGCTGTGGTTGCTGCTGGGGATCTAGTGGAAAACATCCCGACATGAACTAGAAGAGTTTTTTCAAGGATGGAGTAACAGGAGGAGATGCAGTGGGCTAGCCACTTTGAGTCTGTTTTAATATAAGCCTAACCTACCTACTCCTTGCAAAGGCTATAAAATAGCTGTTCTGTCATTCTTATTCAGTCATTTCTAGGTAGAATATCAATTACTTATGCATATCCAGGTTATTAAAATGATTTCTCCTTTCTCTGTCGCTTAGGATAAAACACAGGGAGGTTGATGGCCTGACTGACAAACTTCTGTTACCACGTTGGGCATGAAGGTTGGGTTGGTACACCACACTAGTCCATCCTTGTGGAAGATGAAGAAAAGCTGATTGCACATACTGGCCTGCAATTCAGAAATCCTCCCAACAGAAGTTATGGTTAAGATTGTTTTCCAGGTCAAGAATTTGAGAGGTGCTGCAGCTGCCAGCTCAAAGGGTGGCTATGTTAATTTTTCCAATGCGCAGTTTAGGTCCCATTGAGGAAAAATTTCCTTATTGGGTTGCAGGAAGTATATGACATCTTTCACAAATAGCTTCACTGGCAGCAATGAATACAGAGGAGGGATCCTAGGGCAGACAGGCAGAGAAAGCCAATGTGCTTTCAATAAGGCATACGATAAGCCTGACATGTAAAGGTCGGGCAAGCAATACGAGGTCTACAGGCACTGCAAATTTGTTTTCAGGGCCTCAATCCAGCTGGTGGTACCCTAACAGCTCTTATTTTTGTCATCGCATCCTTCGTAAACATGCCTAAAAGAGAGAAGTGCTCGATCATTCACATGGTCAACCCTAAGATTTTCAGGTTGTGGTGTACGAGTAGATTCCTGCTCTGAGATAAAAGATCCACATGGGGTAGATAATGTTGCAGGTTCCATTCTTGTGATACCTCAGCCAAAAAGCTGCTATGAGTAGCATTTTTGTAGTCCAGGATTTCACCCTGAGAACAAAAGTACGAGAAAAAGCATAAAACACAGATATATCCAAATAATTAAGTTATCAATTTCAGTAATCCTTAGATTTAGTGTCTTGGAACAAAAACTTAAGACTGTTTCCTGGAGAAGCACAAAGGTTTGTTTCTAGCATAAACTACCTGTAGATCAAGCCCAAAAATACATCTATGTTCAGCATCATTTGTGAGGGTCTACCTCTAATCTTCCAACTGGTCTATGAGGACATTCTCCTGGAGTGAAATGTAAGATTCCCCGAGGGTCAGGCCTGACTCCTGGACCACACATCAGATTTCATGGCCAGTCTGCACAATTGGTAAATTAGCCAATCTGTGCAACAGGTAGAGTTAGTTCCCCCTGGTTTGCTGATGTACATGACTGTTGGGTCTGTGGCCAGAAGCGGGACCCCTTGCTGCCACATCTACATGAACGCTTTAGAACTATAGCCATCACCTCTTTGACCATGATGTGGTTTTTCTTTGAGTACTGTTCCAGGTCTCTTGAATTCTTGGTTTTTCTGAGTGGTCCCTTCAAGTTATGCCTGAAAATTTTGTAGCAAGTGCTCTGGTATCTCAGCCTAGCTTGAAAGGGACAGTCTAATTTTCACTTGCTGCATTCACTATAAACAGCCCTTACTTAATGTAAAGCAGTAAAGGTAAGGGGACTACAAGAAGCAGGCATGTTGGCATCATCTTTTTTTGTGGGCAATATGGTAGTTTTCTCATATAAAGTTTTGCCAAGAAAACCACAAGGGTTGAAGATGGCATGCATCCCTGTGTCCTGAGGTATTCGCTGGCTATTACCGGACTGTAGTGCTGTACAGACTTGATGTACACGGTCAGAAATAGCATCATTGAAGTGTGGAATATCCCTTGGCCTGTGGTATGCAGAAGGGCTCACAGGAACTGGACTCTGCTAAATGAGCTTAACTGTGATACAGCATATTCATAACAAGTCTCAGAGTCTTAAAGCAAGCCCAGGAGAACTGCAGAGATGGTCATGACTTCTCTTGGGTAGGTGCCTGAATGAAGCAGCTGTCCAAGCAAGGACAGACCAAACTGCCATTGATCCTGTATTATGCAATTACTAGAGCCTGGCTCTATTTAAACACCTTAAGTGCAGTACACAGACTGAAAGGCAGGGAGATTAACTAGTAATCGGCATTCCCTGCTTTGAATTTCAGGAAAGTACAGTTGTACAAGAACTTACTATAAAACAGTAGATGTTTGAATGTCACATTGCTACAGTGGCATTTAGGTAGCTAAGCAACAACTAGCCTGCTTCAAAAGCTCTTGTTCCCTCCCACACTTTCCCTCTGGCATCTGACTGGATATCACTAATCAGATAAATGGCAAACAGAAGGAAGTGACTTCAGGGCTTTCTTGCCTATAGAAAGAACAGGAGGTAACCTCATCCAGAATCTATAATTAGATACAAACATAAAAGCATTTTTATATCCCCAAAAGCAACTATGTATAGGAAAGAAGGTAGGGGTGGGGGGGTCTACTGCAGTAGTGTGGTATTTGAACATCTATTATAGTATGTTCTTATATAACCGTACTATGTCCGCCATTCCCATTGTTGCAGTATCCTTTAGTCATATGGGTCAATTAGCAAAGCTTATCCAACCTTAGAAGAGGGATAAGTGTCCAGGAGCCCTGGAGAATGGCTTTTGCAAAGCTAGCCCAGGACCTGGAAAAGGATTCCAGTTTGTAATACTTTGCAAATGAATGTACAGGAGGACCAAGTAGCGGCATCTAGAATGCATCCAGAGTCCACCCTTTCCAGTATGACATTAGAGGATACAGTCCTCACAGTCTGGCTTGATATTGCTAGAAACAGAACAAACTGAGGACAGCCATCTAGAAATAAGTTTATTTTGAGACAGGTTGTCATATTTAGTCCCATCTAATGGACTTTATTCTGTCAAGATAGTACCTCAGCTGTCAATGCACATCTAGCTTATGTAAAATATTTTCTCCTAGTTTTGAGGTTTGGGGGTAGAACATCAAGAGACTAATGGCTCAATTAAAAATAAACTCTACAACTACTTTGGGAATAAACAAGGGATTTGTTCTAAGAAACCCTATCCTTGTGGAATACTAGGCAGAGTACACCCACCTTGAGTGCTTGCAACTCAGACATTCTTCATGCAATGTCAAAGCAATAAGAACGTCCCCAAGTAAAAAAAAAATGAAAATAAAAATCTGCCACATGAGCAGGTTCAAATGGAGACATGATTAGTCCTTCCAGCACAAAGTTAAGGTGGCAAGAAAGAGCCGCCTTCTTTCTTGGTGACCTCATGTGTAAAACTCCTTTCAATAATTGTTTAAAAATAAAAAGGACATCCGTAGATTCATTGGCAGACATGCTGAAATGGCAGCAAGATGAACCTTGACAAAAGAATACAACTGGCCAAAGCATAGCAAATATTTGAGAACCAGTGGTCCCTAATCCCCATCAGCATCCTGGTTATTAGCTAGGCACCAACTAGTAGCGGGTTGTCTTACTTCCTTCAGTATTTGCTGCATGTCCTTAAAGTGGTGCCTAAAAGGTATCGGAATTAAAGCATCCAAGCAGTCAGCTGTAATTGTTTGAGACTGGGCATATCAAACACCCCTGGTCTTGTGTGAGTAGATCCAATCAATGAAGAGGGGAGAAAGTACAGTTTTGTACCTACCATAAATGTAGATGTTCGAGTGCTCATACAGCTGCAGTCATTACAGATGGGTTATCCTGCCGTCAGGCGGGTCCTCGGTCGGCCGAATTCCAAAGTCTAGGTCCGGCGTCGGTTGTCGTCGCTTCTTCCCTGACGTCAGTGCAGCAGGGGTATAAAAGGGGCAGCCGACACCATTTCCTTCAGTTTTTCTTGCCCCAGATGTCAGGTGCCCCCAGAAGGGAGGCAAAACATAATGTTATGCAAACATGCAATATAGAAAAATCAAAAAACAGTAGTTGCAAGCAAATACACCATAGAAGAATACCCCAAATCGGTTGTATGATAAAGGTGTTTATCATAAGGCCTGTCCTAAGAGGGGACGGAGGGGGGGTAACCTGGACTGCAGCTGTATGAGCACTCTAACATCTACATTTATGGTAGGTACAAAACTGTACTATGTTCATCGTGCATACAGCTGCAGTCATTACAGATGGGAAGAATCCCAAAGCTAAGTAAGGGTGGTAGGCCCTAAGTGGAACTAGGAGGAGCGAGGATGCCCTGCAAGACTGCTGTGGCAAAGCCCGCTCTAGATTTAGAGTATAGTGGAAGGTGGTAGTGCTTGGAGAAAGTGTGCACTGAACTCCAAGTAGCTGCTTCCAAAATGTCCTTGGTAGGGGACCCCCCCTGAGGAAAGCTGCAGAGGTAGCCGTGGCCCTGGTGGAGTGGGATCTGATGTATGCAGGCACAGATTTTCCATGAAATGAGTAACAAAAGTGTATGCAGTGGGCTATCCATTTTGAAATTGTCTGTTTGGAAATAGCCTTTCCTTGAGCACCTGTAGCATAGGACACAAAGAGCTGCTCAGATTTTATGAATGGCTTTGTTCTGTCCAAATAATAACAAAGTTGTCTGTGAATGTCCAAGGAATGTAGTCGTTTTTCCCCTTTGTTTTGTGGGTTTGGATAAAAGGTAGGTAAGTGGATAGTCTGATTCAAGGCTACACTGGATACTACCTTTGGCATGAAGGTAGGGTTGGTTCGTAAGGAAACTCTGTCCTGATGGAAAATGATGAATGGTTGCACAGCCATGAGGGCCTGTAGCTCCGAAACCCTGCCTGCTGAGGTGATAGCTAGAAGGAAGGCTGTTTTCCATGACAAGTATTGTAGCTCTGTTGAAGAAGCTGGCTCAAAGGGGGGGGAAGGGTCAGCTTTTCCAATACGAAGTTGAGGTCCCAAGCTGGAACTGGTGGTTTCCTTGGGGGCTTTATATTTTTTGCCCCTCTGAGGAACTGCCTTAAGAGAGGATGTGAGAATAAAGGAGGGTCTGTGTTGTATTGTGCAGAAATGGCTGAAGCGTGGATCTTGATGGAGGAGAAGGAAAGACCACCGTTCAACATCTCAGCTAGGTACTGTAAAATTTGAGGTATATTTATTTCCCAAGGATTCTGGCCTTTTTCTTGATTCCAGGAACAAAATCGTTTCCATTTGGCGGAGAAGGCTTTCCTAGTAGAAGGTCTTCTGGCCTCCAAGATGACATCCTGCACCTCTTTGGAGAGGAGAGTCTGTTGGGAAATTAAGGAATTCTCCATGCGGCTAGATTTAGGGTGTTGAGCTGGCTGTGAAGTGTTTTGTAGTTGTGCTGGGACAACAGAAGAGGGACTAGAGGTAGGATACATGGTGGGGAGTGTGTCAGGCTCTTTAGGAGTGGATACCAGTGTTGTCTTGGCCAGTCTGGAGCAATGAGAATCATTTGTAGCCTCTCTGCTCTGGCTTTTAATAGAACTTTGGTCAGAAGAGGAAGAGGCGGGAAGGCACAGACTGTCAATGTTGTCCAATTGAAACAGAGTGCGTCCACTTTCCAGGCCTGTGGATGATAGGTCCTTGAACAAATTTTTTTCAACTGGTAATTTCTGTGGGTAGCAAATAGATCTATGTCTGGCTGTCCCCATGCCCGAGTTATCTTTGTGAAAACTTGAGGATGCAACTTCCATTCGTGTGGATCTGTCATATTTCTGCTTAGGTTGTCTGCCAGTGTGTTTTCCTTCCCTGGCAGGAATTGTGCCTGTAGTTGAATTTGCAATTCCAGTGCTGTGTTCCATAGGGTCATGGCTTGCCAGCACAGGGGGTATGAATGAGTTCCCCCCTGTTTATGTACCACATGACTGTGGTGTTGTCTGTCTTTATCAATAATTGGCCTGGATGCAGTAGGTCTTTGAAGGTCATAAGAGCATTGTGCATGGCTAGCATCTCCTTTTGGTTGATGTGTAGGTGCTTCTCTTTTTGGGACCATTTTCCCTGAATGCACTGATCTGCCATGTGTGCTCCCCAGGCGTAGTCTGAGGCATCTGTTGTGATGATTTGAGTTGCTTGAGGTACACAGAAAGGGAGACCTGTGTTTCTTTGGCATGCTTGAGCCCACCACAAAAATTCCTTTTGAAGGCATGGAATGAGTGGTATAATTGTTTCCAAGCTGTGGCTGTGTTGAGGCCGTAAGTTTTTTAGGTACCACTGAAGTTTCCTCATATGCAGCTTTGCACATGGGATTAGTAGGATGCAAGATGCCATGAATCCCACAGCCTGCAGGACTTTCCTTGCAGTTAGCCTGGTGAAAGTTGCCATTTTGCTGAAGTACTGAGACAGTTGCCCTTGTTTGTCTGGCATGAGGTAGGCCATCTGGGTGGCTGTATTTAAGCTGGCACCCAGGAAAATTATCTGTTGAGAAGGTATTAGTTTTGATTTCTTTTTGTTCACTGTGTATCCCAGGAAGTTTAAACAGTTTTATTACATACGCCAGATGCTGCAACAGAATGTCCTTGCTGTCCGCTTGGATCAGGCAGTCGTCCAGATATGGGTAGATTTGTATTCCTTGTAGTCTGCAGAAGGTAATTACTGATGCCAGGCATTTTGTAAACACTCTGGGCACAGTAGATAAGCCAAAGGGCAATGCAGAGAATTGGTAATGGGTTGAACCTGCAAGAAATCTGAGGTATCTTCTGCAATCTTGTCTGATAGGGACATGCAGGTATGCCTCCTTGAGGTCCAATGTTACTAGCCAAGACTCCATGCCCAGCATGGGAAGAAGCTGCTGTAATGTGAGCATCTTGAATTTTGGCACCTGTAGATATGTGTTTAGGATGGATAGGTCTAAGATAGGTCTCCAATCTTTGTCTTTCCTTGGTACCAGGAACAGTCTGGAATAAAAACCTTGACCTTGTTCTTTTGCAGGTACCTCTTGAATTGCTTTCATATCCATGAGAGCAGAAATTTGTCTTTGTGCCTCTGCCCTTTGATTTTGTGGCAGGTTTGGCATGCCTTTCATTTTTGGAAGGGTGTGAAAGTGGAACCTGTAGCCTCTGTCTATAATGTCCAGAATCCATTTGTCTTTTGTAACAATATGCCATTTTTTTGAAAATAATGCCAGTTTTCTGCCCAAAGGTGCTGCCATTAAAGTTTTGCTTGGCAGGTATAGGGGGAAGTCATTGTGTCTGTTTTCTAAATGACTGCTCTATCTTCTCCACCTCTTGGGGTTGGTGCTTGCCACTGTCTTGCTCTGTAAGATCCTTGAGGTTGTCCTCTACCCCTTGGGTGTCTGTATCTGCCCCTTTGAGGTCTGTCTGTGGCTGGAAAGGACCAATTTTTTGAAGGCCAGTTTCTGCTGAAGCGTGGAGGTTGTACCTGCAGGAAATCTTTCACTGTTTGCATTGATTTCGCTTTTTCCTCCATTTTCTTTAGTACCTCCTCAGCTTTAACACCAAACAATACATCTTTTTGAAGTGGTGCATCTAACTTTGCTTTGACATGATCTGGTAAGGTATGATCTTTGAGCCAAGCATGTCTACGTATAACAGACCCCGTGACAGCAGCTCTACATGAGGCCTCTAAAGCATCAAAACCACACTGCAAGGTATGTTTACCCACTTGCTCTGCACCATGCAACAAATCCTGCAACTCTTTCAAATCTGGTTCTGTTTGTGTCATTTTGCTTTTCAACTGAGATAACAAAAACTGTTGGTACTTTAACATATGGAATTGACAGTTTAATGCCCTCATGGTTAAGGTGGCAGAGGTGTACACCTTTTCCCCCACCTTTCTAATGCTCTGGAATCTCTCTCTGAAGGTAAAGGGTTTTTAGCAGTAGAGGCCTTTATTCCCTTGGGACCCTGTGAAATAGTTTCTGGGTCAGCAGTATGGCTTTTAAAAAGGAAATGGTGAGAATCAGGAACCCGGGAAATACCTGTCTGGTTTAACAGGGGCTGGAGGTAAAGAATCTGGATTAAGGCTGGCTTCTGTGTACACATCATCCAAAATATCTAAAACAGGAGGGATAGCCAGGGGCCTATGCTGGAGGAGCAGTAGAAATTCCCTGAGCCTTTTCTTGGAATCTGAGTAATCTTGGCCTTCCCAGTGAAAGTGTTCCCTCAATGTATGCAGGGTTTCCCCAAAAGAGTAGTCCTCAGGGGGGGAGACCGAGGGAATAGACTCCTCAGCATCAGAGTCTTCGAAAGGGGAAAAGGCGTAATCCTGGTCCTCAGAGTGTTCTGAGGCAATAGAAGCCTGGTCTGAGGAAGGGTAGTCTTCCTCTAGTCTGGGTCTTTTGTCAGAGGGGGGTTGTGAACCCCTGATGAGAATAATCAAATCCTCAGCCATTTTAAGCATCTGCTTTTTAGGCATGGGGCCTTGAGAGGAGGTCTGAGGACCCTGTTTAGTTTTCATGGCTGCTTTAGATTTAGTGAAGGATTTAATAGAGAAGGTGGAAGGCCTGAAGACGCCTTCAGAAATGGTAGGCCTGACTAAATTTTGAGTTTCCCCGCCAAGAGTGGCGTCGGTATCTGCAGCAGGAATGGAGACCAAGGAGCCTGCGACCTCGGGTACTGAAGTCACCGGTAATGTAGTTTCATCGGTATTCAGGGTCTGCGTAGGCACCTCACTGAGAACCGGAGAACCGGTAGTCGGCCTAAGCGTGGTCTCAGTACTCTGTGCGGATCTCGGATGTCGGTCCTTATCTTTGCGTCTTTTGCTCAAAACTGGTGTCGGTGTATCCGACGACATGATATAATAAAATTTTTGCCAAAATAATGAAGGGCGAAGTCCGCCCGGAGCTTAATAGTGCGCTTGTTGAATCTGGCACAAAAACGGCAGGCCGAGACGTCGTGGTCTGGGCCTAAGCAAGGTATACAGAAAGAGTGGAAATCCTTATGCAGTATTTGCTTCCCACAAGAAATGCAATTATTAACTTTGTCTGACATCAGTCTGAGGCAAGAAAAGTTTCCCCAACGGGGTACTTAGCTTTAAAGAAGACTTCGGCTGAAATACTTTCGTAAATCTCAGGAGCTGGCCGACCGGTACTTGCGAACTGCTTCTGCTTCGGGCACCGCGCGGCAAGAAAGACCGAAGAAAATGGCGTTGGCTGCCTCTTTTATACCCCTGCCACACTGATGTCAGGGAAGAAGCGACGACAACCGACGCCGGACCTAGACTTTGGAATTCGGCCGACCGAGGACCCGCCTGACGGCAGGATAACCCATCTGTAATGACTGCAGCTGTATGCACGATGAACATCCATTGATGCAATTCTATATCAATGTTGCAGCATTCAATATAAAAGGGAGGTCTTGCCCTGGGCAGCTAGACACTCTGTCAGGATAAAAAAGCCTAAGAGAGATCATGTATGCGCCATACATCACATTTATGCTCCCCACAAAGAAAAGTAGGGCATAAAAGGGAAGTCCAGATGCAACTACCTAGAATTTCATTTGCCATCAGTTCGAATGCCATTTTTCCAGTTGGTTTGAATGCTTCATATCCCTACTGACCCCCTCTGACCCCCCTCTTTAGAAAGTTTTTACATTTCTCTGCATCCTCCTCTCATTTTCCATTCTCTGCTTTGCCATCTCTACTACTCCAAGGGTATTCAACATGCCTAGCTCCTGTGATTGCCTTCTGCAGGCTCCAAGGCATTCAGATTTTTCCTTATCTAGACAACCTGTTACTTCAAGCCCTTTCTCCCAGCCGATTGTTGCAGAATCTGCAGTTCACCACCTCTCTTCTTCACAGTCTGGGGTTTATGATCAACATCCAAAAGTCAGTCCCGACTCCTTCTCAGGATCCCATGCATCTGGGATGCAGGATTCAGACGGTGCTAATACTGGCCTCTCTTCCATCTCCAAAGGCATTGTCATTGACAGCATTCTTTCAGTCTCCTCTTCATCTGACTGCCATGCCAGCCAGAGAGTCTCTTTGGGCCCTGGGGTTCATGGCCTCTTCTATTCCAATGCTTCCTCTTGCCAGACTGCATATGCAGAAGCTTCAATAGTACCTCAAGTCAGTTTGGCTGCAGCACAGTCACCCTCTGAATTTCAGTGTACCTCTTCTTCCCTGTCTCAAAAAGAAATTTGAGTTGTGGATTTAACAGTTGGGTCTCAACCCAGCCTGGCCCTTTCAGCCTTCAAGAGCTGTTTACTGATGCCTCAGACTAAATATCTAATGTCACCAACAAATCAGTGCAAGTAGCAAAACAGAAAGGCTTATCAGTTTATGTTGATAAAGACCTACAAAAAGTAGTTACTAACAATATAACTTACATTAAAGATAGTTTTGACATTCTAAAGAAAAGAAATTACAGTGAAAGACACTGATTTGTTGGTGACATTAGATATTAAGTCTCTGTACAATATGATCCCTAACAAAGAAGGGATGGATATGGTAAGAGTAGAATTGAGAATTAAGGTTTACTCCCCTAATATTATTGTATTAGTAATGGAAATGCTAGAAATTGTGTTGAGTTATAATTTCTTGTCTTTCCAAAATAAAATTTATGTACAAACAAATGATGTGGCAATGGAAGCAGCATTAGCTCCCAGTTATGCAAATGTGTTCAGGCAAGGGTAGGAATTAGTGAACATACTTGAATGCAAATTTAAGGATCACATAATTAAAATGGTGGATTTCATTGATGATGTTTTTTATAATTTGGAGGGGGACAGTAGAAGAATTTGAGTATTTGAATAATATATCTTCCTTCCAGAAGTTTACTCACCATTATAGCAATGAAAGGTTCAAATTTTTAGATCTGACAGTCTATAAAGAGAACAGATTGTTAACTAAAGTTTATAAAAAAAGTACAAAATAATATGTACTTGCATTATTCAAGTATGCACCTGAAAAGAAAAAATGAATATAGTAAAAGGACAACTAAAAAGAATTAAGTAACTTACTATCAACGATGATGATTTTACAGAAGAAGCAAACCATTTTTGCAAGAAAATGGAGTTAAAAAGGAACCCTAGAACAGAAGTAAAAAGAATATTTCAAGGTCAGGTGGCTGAAATAAATGGGAAAGTAAATGTTAGATGGAAAGAATCTTACAATTATGGTACAGTAATGGCAATTCAGAATTGTGTGGATTCAAATGCTATCAAAGATGTTATAAGAAAAAAATGGGGTTTATTTAGAACAAATGAAGAGTTATCAGAAAAAATTGGAGCTAAACCCAAATTTGTACAAAAAAAAGACCCAAAAGTTTTAAAAATTATTTTCAAGCTAAACTAAATACAAGTAAGCTGGAAGAACGTAAGTGTGGAATGATTAAGTGCTTAAATTGCAATATGTATAACTTTTTATATACAGAAGGGAATGAGTTGGAAGTGGGAAAAAGCAAACTAGAATACCGGGGTTATTCAGGTGTAAGGCTAAAACCATTTACCTTACATTATGTTTG